>NC_069145.1:23015493-23105493 GCF_943734635.1 Anopheles cruzii
TTATGTGTATATTTATCACGCAGTTATACTCGTTTAAGCTGCGCAAAGGAATGCTTAAGCTGTTCGAATTATGTGATTTGCATATTTGTTTGTGAGCCCTGTTATTTGGGGGTCCCAAAGATGTTACTCTTTTCTGACGTTTCGTTGTGGATTTTATTTCCTTCCCACACTCTCTCACTCTCCCAAGAAGAAAAACGGTTCGAATTTTTAGCGTCGCTGCGGTTCCATCTTGTATTAATCATCTCAATTTCGCTCTCTTTTATGCGCTCTTTTCCAAACAAACGGCGGGTGTCTCCCCCCTACACCAACACCAACACGGCGAACGTCGATCATCTCATCGCAACGTTATCGGGTCCATTCCGTCTGTTCGGTCGGTCGCTGCTGCTGGGGCACTGGGGCAAAATTGTGGGGAAGCATATTTAGAGGCTCTTTTTTTGATGCTGCTACAGCAGCAACATCACACGGACGACGGCGCGTACGTGTTATGACATCGATCTCTCGCGATCACCGCGCGCTCTCGAAGCGCTGAGCGAGACATATAAGCATCATGTACGAATTATGAGAGAGAGAGGAAGAGAGACAGAGAGAGCTCATGATGATGATGACGATGGTGGGGTGTAATAAATATGCAATCGGTTTGACAGGTTGACAGGTTTGTGAAGGTCATGATCATGGGCGTCGATGCGGCTTCCAGTTTTATGTAGTGTGCCCCCTATCATCGGCCCATCGCTCGCCAGCCCACCGGTGTTCTTCTTCTTGTCCCTGGTTTTCAGTTCCCCACAACAGTGTGTGGGGTATGAACATCACCCATTGCTCGTCCATGGGTGTTATCTGTCTTATTATTGTGGTCGGCCTTTATAGGACAGTAAGAAGTGATAAAGGATTGCACGTGGAAGATGCCGAAATTGAATCCAATTTGCAGTTCAAGCTTTATCCAGCATTTACAAACATAAAGCTCAAAACAGAGTCCGAGATATGGGGTTGGAGGCGTTGATAAAAATGTGGCCGAACCGAGCAACGGCGGCACCGCAACCCACGACAATACTACGGACCTGTATGACCGGTTCCATAAAACACCCTTTTGAAGGACATTCCTCAGCGTCGAAGGGATGATGTAACGGTGGGTTTTTTTTTAACACGTCGTTATTGGAATTCCTCATCAAAATAGACGATCTCTAGCGGTGGCACTCGTGGGTTTCTAAGAATGTGTAGCGAATGCGAAGGAAGCACAAATCCTGAAGGCAATAGATATAAAACATTCCAGTAACATGATTTATTGAGAGTAGTAGTTACGTACATCAGTTGCGTACTTTAGCGCGCGGGTTCAGAAAATCCCACATGGTTGTAACCGAAGTACACTAGCTCTCCTCCTCTCCCACCCACGGCATTCACATAATAGTCGAAGGTTTATTTTTTCTCATTCATATCGCCTTCCACTTATGAATACTTAGTTCTCCCTTCGGGGATGCGCGCATAAAACTATACGCCATTACGGAAGGCACTGTGTAACCAGCACCGTCTTGTCCGTTTCCAAGCGCATTCCGGCCAAACGAATGCTCCAATCTCGTTGGACCGCGAAGTGCGTGCTCTTCTACGAGTCACAGAAAACGAAGCTTTATTTGTGTTGCGGCAACAGTAACAGCGCGTGAATGTTACTTTTTATCGCGTCTCAATGGTGCGTTTTGTCACGTCGTGTCCCTGTCCCTGGGTAGCTAGTCAGTATGACGAGGAAGGACAGCAGCAGGAGCCAGGCGGCAGCAAACCCTTTGCCTACTACAGTTTATCTCCGGTTTGTCCTCCTCTTGGTGTGAATGTGCCTTCCCGGACACCACCAGCACACCGACATGATGTATTGCTTGAAGAGAGGAGATAAATATGCGATAAGAAGTGTGTTCTGGTACCTCAATAGCCATACAACGAGCTCTATTCCCTTGTTGTTTTCCAGCGTGGCTTGAACTTTTCTGTTCAGGTTTGCCGAGCTTTACGAGCAAGTAGGATCTTTCACAGAGAAACGGTACATTGAAAATGTTCACAGCAAACATGTAGTTCGAATTCGTTCAAAGCTTTTCCCGTTACCAAAAACACGGCTACTGGAAGAATGCTTTTGAGTACATGTTGTATTTCACCATACGAACACTGTCCTAATATGCGTTTATTTTCTTTGTATCACTCACAGCCCTCGTACAGTGTGCTTGGAAAGGCTGAATCATCGCTGGAGTTCAATCTGCGCAACAAACATATCCTAATTACGTCTCGCTCCATCGCAAGACGCCCCAACCCGACCACCACATGGTCGCCGGCAGCGAATGTTATCTTTGTGGGGACAGCAACTGAGAGAGGAGAATCCGAATCTTTACGAGTCGACTCGACCCGGGTGTTTCGGGAGATAATCTTGCCGACTACGACGTCGTAATACAGTGAAAGACGCGCAAACGAGACAAACAACACACACACAAGCAACAAAATGTCATCCCAAAGATTCTGCCTACGGTGGAACAACCACCAGACGAACCTGCTCTCCGTCTTCGACCAGCTACTGCATGATGAAACCTTCATCGACGTGACGTTGGCAGTGGAGGGCCAACATCTGAAAGCACATAAGGTAAGTATTAGAGATGATCTTTTGCCCCGTTTGCGCTGGCAATTTAAGGGGTGTAAAGTGTCACCATAAGCGAAGGCATACTCCCCCCAACCGATTAAATAACCGATTGCATTTCCACTACTCTCCAACAGATGGTGCTGTCCGCTTGCAGTCCGTACTTCCAGCAGCTTTTCGTCAACCATCCCGAGCGACATCCGATCGTTATCCTGCGCGACGTACCGTACAAGGACATGAAATGTCTACTGGACTTCATGTATCGCGGCGAGGTATCCGTCGATCAGGATCGCTTGGCCGCTTTTCTACGTGTGGCGGAAAGCCTTCGGATAAAAGGGTTAACGGAAGTGAACGATGACAAACCTAGCCCACCGTCTTCAGCGGCCGCCTCATCGGTAACAACGGCAACACCGGCAACTGCGTCGACACCGTCGACGGCAGCGGCAGCGCAAACAGCGACCGGGGGCGCAGTTACGGCCGCAAGAATTCCTCCCCAATCCCCCATCAACAACAGCACAGGCAGCGCAGCTTCCAATCAATCCCTGGCGGATGATGGTACCACTCGTTGCCCTACGCCAGCCCTCAGCAGTATTCCTGTCACCGCCAGTGCAACGGCCCCGTTGCAAGGTAGCGGCGCCAGTCACAACAGCAACCACCACAGCAGTAGCAACACTTCCGGCAACAGTCAAACGGCACAGCAACTGAAACAGCTTCCACCGCTGCTCGCATCGACCGGTATCGTCACCCGTAGCCACAGCAGTCTACTGCAGCAACAGAGCAGCAACAACAGCATGCTTCAAACGAACCCTCTGCTCGGATCGGCCCTATCGCAACAGAAACGTAAACGCGGCCGCCCGCGGAAACTGTCCGGCAGCGATGCCGGGGGCGGTGATGGAGAGAGCTTTCTCGCCGGTGAGGACTACGACAGCAACTCGATGGACATCATGGACGTGAAAATTGCAAGCAGCGGTTCGAACTCGGGCGACGAGGAGCATCCCTTGCGTATCGTCACAAGCCGATCGGATGACGATGGCGATCGGGCAACCGAAGCGATGGATGAGGACGACGAGGACCAGGACGACGAAGATGACGACCAAGAGCAGGACGCTTCGATGGACGAATCGGTGGAAGCCGGCGGTGTTGACTCGCTCGGTCCACCGAGGCTCACGAACAATAACAACAACACGAACCACGGTGGCCTCAGCAACAAAAGGCGGCGCCAAAGTAATGTCAACGCATCCAACAGTAGCAGCATGGGGGGTGGAAGTGGAGTTACGACGCGGAACAGCAAAGCGACAACGGCCAATCTGCGGAACAATGAAAACAGCATGTCCGGTGAGTACGGGCATATTATATACGAGCACACACGTACACGCGCGCGCTGACACGCATCTCTATACTCAATATGGTCTATGTTCAATGTTGGGAACCAGCACAAATTCACCACAAACCTCACGACTATCGCACACTGAAAAATAACTAAACACACAAACGAAACAAACAAAAAGACACCGATAAATTATCACGGTTAGAGAACCATGTCCGACCGCGGCACTCTTCGAACACCATCCAGCCAACAAACAATTCATCTCGTCAACTGACCATCAACTCAAAACTGATCTGGTTTGTTGCAGACTTTTGTTTATGCACCATGTGCTCGTCACATAGCTGCCAGATAATGTATTTTATTGCTTTTGATGTTGAGTTGTTTTGTTGTGTTTTGATTGGGAAGGTGCAACGACGAGGACGGAAAGTTCTGAATACTTTGAGCCACTTTCGCTGTGCCTGGTGCTATAGCACTGCGCGATTCTTGTCGTTTCCTGTGACGCTTTCAGTTCTATGATTTGAAATACAATGCCGGGAAACGCATTTTGTTTATTATGCTAATTTTATCGTAACAAGAAAAAATGAATAAATGGGTAAATTTACGTGGTACAATATGCGAAAGATACAGTTGTCCCCTAACCATTATTACTTCTTGTTTGCTTATTTCTATTTGATTGTTAAAAAAATATAACATTTTGTAAATTATAAGCTTATGATTGCTCAGTTATATTATACCTATCAGTTTCACTAACCAATTGTACATAAATGCTTTAAAAAGTTGTTCGCCGGGATTTGGAATGTATAGAACCATATATGTATTTGCACCTATATTGTTGGATTGAGAAAGCAAATCGATGATTAAAGAAAAAAATCATTTAAATTTGCTTTCCTTCGCCGGTGGTCGGAAAAGCTAAAAGGGATTTTTATAGTCAAAACTCGTACAAACAGAGATCATTCTCGAAGTCAATCAACGAAACCGCGTATGCATGTTCGTCAGTCATTATTATAACAATATAGATAAATATAGAACGTGATAATGCTCTTGTTGCTATAAAACTAAACTATCGGAACCATCGTAGCTCGCGATCTCGTTGAAATTTCGTCGTTTCGCCGGGTGTGTTACGGGACGTTCACCGGTGATGTCCTGCTGTCAATTGCTATTCGATTGTGTGCCCAGAAGTAAATCCAAACTCCTCGGTGACACGTGGCAAACCGCACGGAATGCTTCGGTTGGAGTTAGTGTTAGCTGTAACAAGCACAACCACTCATAGTTTGGTCCGTCCGCATAACATGCCACGTTAGTTTATAATAATGTCACTAAAAGAATCCAAAAAATACAATACCAAGCTGGAAACGCCAGGTGCACATTTATCAAGAGGTGAGTTTCCGATTCCTACCGCTGCAGCTGATATAGTTGGAATGATTTAATTGAAGGTTCGAACGAAGAATCGAAAAAACAACACAAAATGTTAAAACACAGTCTCAGGTGTTTTGAGTATCTCGATTTAGTATCTCAAAGATTTTACTGGAAAGTTTTCCTTTAAATTGAAAAACTAGTTTGGACTTAGACGTACTGAGGCGTAAAAATCCCTTAAGCTTTTTCCGAGTGATGGCCAAAGGAATGGAAAGCTGGAAGATATCGTTGCGAATAGGAATTTGGCACCACCAGAGTCAGTGGTACTCGTTTAAACAACACACAGCTCTTGTGCTCGTGCATTATTTGCCCTCTGGTCGATTCGGCGTGATAAAAAGGAAGGAATGTAAAACATGGGGCATATTTCGAAACTTTACTTGTATATATGAACATAGCTGTAATTTATCATCACACACCTTCACCCTTTTTCCTTCCTCCTGGGGTTCGTCATTAATCTTATTGTTGGTGTTGGCAACTAGGCCCCTTTACCGAAGCCAGGGAGATAGTGTTAATGATCCGGGGACAAGCGGCACAATCACAACGCACAGTAACGCTGCCGCGCACTATAAAAGGTAATGCGGAGCGTGCACACGAAAACACGAACTCGAAATTAAATCATTATCACTAGACACGGCTGAAGCGGCTTGGGAAATTGGATATCTGTTTAATCTGTTATCTGTACATTTCGTAACTTACTTTCAAACTCACCAAACTTACATGCCTTATCCCACAAACTCTCTCCCATCTTGATCGCATACATGTAAACGTGGAAGTCTGAAGTGAGTCTGGGCGAAAGAAGTAGGCTTTGGTAAATTGAATTGTAACCTTGTGGAAAAAACTATATTCTGGAGCTTTTTGCTCTATATTCACGTTGCTTTGCAAAAGTTTCTCAGCATTCAATTTCCGCTTCTGCCATTCGCACTGCACCCTTCCGCTGTCTCTCTAGCTATGGACACGCTTTCCACCCCACTACAACCGGCGGCTCTTGGAGGCATATTGTACTAATTGTTGCCCTCAATGCTTCTATTACACTTTTAGACTCGAAAGATTCCTTCGCGGAAGATGAAAATTGCGTGCCGATGGAGGAGACTTGCGGCGAAGAGGAGGAAGACATCGGGGAGGACTCGTACGATGAGCGCGAACTGAACTCGAGCCTCATGGAACCGCAGCTTCTGCTGGACGAGTTCGATGAACCGGTTGAGTTTAAGTTTGACCCGCGCAGCGACACCGGAGCCATCGATTCTACATCATCCGCCCCAAGCTACCTGCCGCCATTGCAGCCGAAACCGGGGCTCAAGGTAGCGACCGGTGCAGGCACAACCGGCACGCGGATGCCACAAATCTCAGTTGTCCCAACGACGGCCCTCCAAATACCGAAGTTGGCCCCGTTAACGGGCACAGCGGCTGGCGGTGGTGCGAGTTTCCTCACAGGCGGAAGCAAAAGCTTGCCGAGGTTGCACAAACGGCAACGGTTGCTGGCACCAAAGAAACCGAACGGCATGACCACCACGCAGACGATCCTCAACAATCTGAACAACAATCTAACCGAAAGCCTGATCTCAACCTCATCGAACGCCGGCGGTGGGCAGATGTCGAACGTCCTCTCCGGAATCGGGTCGGCCGAGGTGTACGACATGTTCTCGAACAGCGTGCTGCGGTCGTCGAGTCCGCGCTCCAACTCCAACTCGCCCTCGGTGAAGGGCGGTGGTGGCGGCGGCGGAAGTAGCGGTGGCGATGGTTCCCGGACGCACAAGTACGCCGTCATCGACGACACGGAGGGTAGCGTGCGCGACTTCTGTACCAAAGAGGGTGACCACGTGTACCGGTGCAAGGTGTGCGCCCGGGTCTACACGCACATCAGCAACTTCTGCCGGCACTACGTCACCTCGCACAAGCGCAACGTGAAGGTGTACCCGTGCCCGTTCTGTCTGAAGGAGTTTACCCGCAAAGACAACATGACGGCGCACGTGAAGATTATCCACAAGCAAGAGTACGCACAGCAGGGCACAGTCGGTGCGGGCGGAACATCACCGGCCAGTGGCGGCGGAGGTGGTGGGAGTAATTCCCGGGGCGAAGAATCGAACTCCAGCTTCAGCTCCAGTATGCTCGGTCTTGCGGCAGCGGGGAGTAAGAGTGGCGGCGACACGGCTAACGGCAGCAGTAACAGTGCAGCAGCATCCACGGCGGCGGCGGCGATCATTGCCGTGGCGAATGCGGTCGGCTTACAGCCGAAAGCGGCGGCCGCCGGGTCGAACATTCGAATAGTATTTCCCTCGCTTCCCAGCAACAACACCGCGTCCAGTGGTCAATCGTCCCCATCCGGTGCCGCCGGTGCAGGGTCGGGCACGATCAGCATCAAGAAGGAGTTTCAGGAGAAGTCGTCGGCTTCATCATCCGGTGGCAACTCACCCACGGGCTCGGTTTCATCCAACTCGGGACTCGCGGCGCAACCGGCCACGGCTACCGTTAGCCAGTAAAACGAGTGGTCACGGCGGGGGTATCATTATTAAAGCTTAAACAACCAAATATCCATAACTCTCCCGAAACCCCCCAAACACAACACCACCATCCCGGGGTCTAACGAACAGTTCGTTGTGACAAAGCAGATCACCGAAAGAGGCTAGTAACTAGTAGAGAATCTAAGCACACATTCACATACGAACAGTCTGCGACCACAAACCCGTTTCTCATACCTAACCGATTCAAATCTCTTGTTGTACGCGCGTTGGTCACTCGAAACCATTCTACTATCCGTAAACTTACTGAGAACCGATTGCTGACACCCACCACCGACGCGGTGACTAGTGGTGGCTCTGTGCCGCATTGGACTGTAATCGAACGGGGAAAGCAGACAGCGTTTCTAACGCTGGTAAAAATCATTCCTTCAAAAGGGTACTGTATTAGTGTTAGTTAGTTCCACGGCACGCGATAGAGGACAGTCTACCGCCGATGTCGCCGTTGTATTGTTTAAGTTGACGGACGGAAGGATGACGAGCAAAGTTTTCTGAAAAGTAGAAAACTAGTAGCTTCGTTAGATGTCGCAACGTGTTTCCGGCTCTTCCAAATAGTGTGTCACTTAGTGCTGGGTATGGTGAGGAGCGGAACTGAAAATGATTAAGGCACCGTGAAGCGCTTTTTTTTTGTATTCTCTAAGAACTTTTGTACACGTGTGCAGGCATCTTTGCACTGCACTGCGAAAACGGCAGGCCCAGCGGGCCAACACATCGTACGTGTGCAAGATCCTTTGTCAATGTTGCGTTGGAAGTGGAAGAAATGTTAGTTGTACTTTGTATTGTATAGTGCTATTGTATTATTATTTTTATATATTCCTTGTTCGTTGGTGTTACTCTGGAGCATATGGATCCCCATTTCCCGGATGATCACACATGCCCGGGCACGCCAGCGCAGCAAAAGCAACCACTTCACAAAAGTCTTCCCCAAAAATATTCAAACCACAGTCGTCAAACCAGCAACCTGCCGGCGGCGGTTTCGACTGAGAGACGTGATCGGCTTGCTGATTGCTTTTCTATAAATTTAGTTTAGTTTGTTAACATTGTAAAAAACCACTATCAAATATTTAATTTTTATGTTGTTAGTGTATTCCTTTGTCACCAGCTTTTTCACCTACGCGCTTGCGTGGTTCAATTTCGTTTACTCAAAATCTCTATTTTTTGGTTTGGTATGTTCAGCATCTTGCAAACGTAGGTGTTTCTTTGAACTCAATCAGCCCCAGAATCAACTAAAATAATGATTCTCTATGCTTTCATTTGTTAATTATTTGTTAATTGATTTCCTGAAGAAAATAATCAGAGCACAACGCGTGTGCAATGGAAAAAGTAGCGTAAAACCGCGGCATAAGTTGAAAGCGAAACTGGGGGAACCATAGCAACAAACAGAGTTGCGAAGAAAAATTCAATTTTTCACTGTTCCGTTTCGTAAAAATACTAAAGTATGCCATCTTTGGTCATCATTCTATGTTTGCATTTTCGTCGGCTATTTTTTAGTCGCTATTTCTGTCCTTCAAAATCATACTGGTAGCGTATCACTTTATTTTGTTTATTTTTGTTTCTGTTATCGAAATATGTTGCTTGGTGAATGAATTAAATGGCACGCCGAGAGGAGCTGGTAGCTGAAGAGCGTTGTGTGGCACTCGTAGCGTGAATTCTGTGATTTTGTCTTGCGTTTATTTAGTTTTATTTCAAAATTTCTTCTGTCCGATTTCTTTTGTTTTTCTGTTTTTTTTTTAATATAAGGAAACCCAAACACCCCGCAACCCGTGGGATCGTGCGGGGCGAGCTAGAGAACCCAAATTTTCCAACCCCACAAAGGCATGTCCTTTTCCGACAGCGTATCGGCTTGTGTCGGTTAATTGGTGTTTCTTTTTAGCTTTCATATAGCATTTACCTATTGGGATAAAAATTAAAGAGGAAAAAAACAATTTGAATCGGTTCGAAACTCTCAAACCGCCATTCGTTTGTTTACTCCACAATTGTGTAGTGCTGTTTATTAGTTACCAAAAACAAAATAAAATAGAAAAATACTGCATAATATTTTTCAATGGGAGCAAAAGCGTCATTGGAGTACTTGCAATGGACTAACAATTGCATTTTGCGCTTCAATGTGTAGATCTCACCGTAGTGTCGAACTTTCCTGTATGAAGAATTCGAACAGGTTTGAGGGGAACACAATCAAAACTATTGTACACAAATCCCAACCGCTGCATCTATAAGGCGCATAAATGTTTTATAATCTTAGTTTAGCAGAAAAAAGTCTGAGATAGTAATTGTAAAGAGTATGGGGTAGTTTAAATGTGACAAAAAGGATAATTGGTTAAGGGTTAGGATGCGCCTTGTCATCAGTACGTGCACCTTATCGATGCTACCACCTTCACACTAACACACGCTGATACACGTTCGCAACATTGTTGTTTATTGAGGTGTGCAAGGAATTGTAAGGTGATTCACAAATCAACCGGAATCACACACGTGACCTAGGAAAAACAGTACGCAGATTGTAAGTGAATATTGCCAAGCGAGTCATATGGCACGAGCGCGTGCATGAAAAGAGACTACAATATTTGATCGGCAAAGAACGAATTGAAACATTTTTACCCACTATGAACCAACAAACAACTTCGACTAGGAGTAGACGGCCTAATGGGGCACTATTTAGCAATGTAACTAGAGTGATTAGTATTTATACACAAACCACACGACACTTCTCCTTGAACTATCGTCATTACTATCCGCGCGATGTTTTCTTTGTTTTTATTTTATAATATACTTATATGTAGTCTTATGTTTGTTGTTTTTTTTTGTTTTTTTTTCTTTAAAAATCAGCTGCACGCAGGCTAATTGGGGGGATTGCATTAAAAAAGGGAAAAGATTCAAGAACACACGAGCGAAAATCAACTTAATGTGTGTTCAAAACGCAGCATATTGCATTAGAACCTCTCAGAAGTCTCAGAAACGAGTGAATAACAAATACACCCGTTTACGGAACGTTCTCGGCAGAGCAAAATAAGGCAAACTATTAGAACCACAATGCAATACAAGTTCTAGTTCGTACGAGTTGCTTACACTCGCACCATCTTTTTTATAACATAACTATTGTTTGTGCCTTTACTGTATCGTAACCAGCAAGTACCAAGAAGAAAATGGGCTTGTCCATGTGTAGCGTTCAATTCTATCGATACCTTATCACTTCTCACACCTGCACGACAATTCCCAACACAAAGAAACGATAGTTAGTGCAATTTTAATATTTTAAGTATCGTTACTGCTGCAAGTAGCACACACAACAGAAATACAACAAGCACGAAAGAAGACCGAGAGAGTTCCATTCCTCCCGTGGCAAACCGACCACCTGTATAAATGTTTTTTAACGAACCCCTTAACGCTGGTCAGACAAAGCAAACCTGCGTCGTTTCGTGTGCCTCTGAATCAAAGGTTGGTGAACAAGGGTGGGTTGTTTTGGCGCATGTTTCTGTCGAAGTAGGGCGAGTTACATTGCTGGAACGCATTTACATTCATTTTAAACACATTTGGGTATGCTTTGTTTTCCCATGAAGACAAGTTTTACTATTCTGCACATTAAAACCGTTTGTAGTAACGACAAAAGTAGCACCATGTAAATGAATTCAGTGCTGGATGATGATAAGATTAGAAGCTAAATAAAGGAACACAAAATATAATAAATGACCAAATAAGCTAAATAAATAATACACAAACGCACAGAGATCTAAAAGTATTTTTATTGTACGTTTCAATCACGTTGCGGGTTTCAGTTCTGTTTCCCCCAACACGGAACCATTTGAATTGGTTACAAAACGAGAATGCTTCGAACGATGATATGGGCATGGTTTTTTTTTGGATAAGTTTCTGCTAATGGCGCCAGGTATATCTGTGCGGTACGGCGATCTTATTGAAAAGTATATTACACCTAAACTATCTTTAGATCTAATGTTATTCTTAACCCTGCGTTTCCCATCAGCAGAAACACATTACAAACACATTTATATTTAAAAGTAGTATCGGCAAAAGATAATAAACACACGGAATAAAATTGAATGAATGTAAAAACCTAATTGTGTGTTGATTACTTCTCGTTGTACTGGCCTTGAGTTATTGGAGTCGAGAAAATTCCTCCTTCCTTCCTTGCAATAAATCAATAAAATTCGCTTGTTTTGTATAATCCGCACAGATACTAAAGATGAGCAAACGCTAATTCCAATCATGGGTACTGTAAACTACACTGATAAAGTTGACAACATCGAGAGCGGAGAATTGCTTATTTCAAAAGCCGAACACCAGCTGGATGCGCCAGACTTGAGGGATCAAATGTTATCATCATCAGTGCATTCAGCGATAACGTCCAGACTTGCACTACTCCGAAAGCTACAGGGCGACAATCGCCTGCCGGATCTAACGATCATTGATCGTCGACGACGTTCATGCAACGAGCGCGTGACGAGCAATGGTAGTAATTTTAGCAGACTACCGTCGCCGTCCCGCTGCGACACGTCCAGCGATGTGGAGGACATGGTGTTGGTGCCACTGCAGTGCGAATTTTCCCCTGATTCGTTAGCCGATGCGAGTGTTACCAATTATGCTAACAACCGTGACGATACGTCAAAGGACTTGGTCGTTGTCCGTTCGGTTAACACAGGAAGGCGCCGTACACGCAAAACCATCTCACCAGACGACCCAGCCGAAGCCTTGACAGAAATGTCGGTCCGCGGGCTCGATCTGTTCCGCTATGCGGCCATCCGGGATGGAGTCTATCACTGTTTGGAGTGCCGCAAGATGTCTCTGTATAAAACATTCAAAAACAAGTACAGCTTTCAACGGCACGCCTTCCTCTACCACGAGGGCATTAAAAGGAAGGTGTTTCCGTGTCCGGTTTGTAACAAAGAATTCTCGCGCCCAGACAAGATGAAGAACCACTTGCGCATGACACATGATCCGCATGCTACGAAGAAGGACTTTGCAATGTGCGGATCCAAGTTCGCGAGCCATCCGAGCTCCGAACTGTCCCAGCTGCCAATGCACTCCCAACTGCAGCAGTTCCAACAATCGCCAAATGAATCGAAGCCAGAACAAATTAACGACGCAAATCATTGGGACTACTCCGAGGATGATCACAAACGACGGCAGCAGAAGCAAGATGTCCTGAAGATAAGAAGCGTGGTCAATGCCATTACGCTTCGTCAACTGCAACAAATTCAGCAACAGCACCAGGAGAAGGAGCAATCAAATGTAGAACACCAGGACAATATACCAGACCTCGAACAACGAACGATCTCAAATATGAAACTAAAATCGACCGTGCCACCACAGCTGATTGTACTCAACACAATCGGTAGCCAGTAACCGAACGGGGTAATATACTTACGTGTAGATATACATTATTCGCGAACTATTTGTAGACGAAAAAAAGGCATACGTTCCGTTTTCGTTGTGTGCCCCAAATTGACTAGAGCACAGGTGCCATGTTGGAATTGAGTTGCATATTTTCATCGGTGTTTGAATCACAAACTACCTGTAAATAGATTGTGCATCCAAACACCGAATAGTCATGTTTAAGACGATCTTCTTTTATAGTGGTAAGTTTATTATAGTTTCTTATAATATTAGGAAAAAGGAAGGCCCAGTGTTACTTCGAACTGAAATTTAACCTGAATACTCAAAGGCATCTAATACTCATACTGTTGAGCTAATTGAATCAAACAAACATTCATTTTTCGTGAGTGAGAGTAAAAGACTACAGTGGAACCTCGAAGCACAAACTTTGTAAGATCTCTTAAGGTGTAAAATAACTGCTAACAGTGTCTCGCTATTGTGCATTTGACCATACGTATAGAGGATTTGATTAACTTTCCCCTCTTGATTATTGATTAACGGCTAGGCCGATTTTTTTACTTCACTCATCTATATGCGTTCAGCTGAACTTACGTATGAATATTTCATTTAGCGAAACGAACATTTTATAGGTATAAACAACGAAATCCAAACTTACCTTTTTCATCAGCTTTTCCAGTTTAACCTATGCAAAGTTCTAATATTTGCACATGCATTTATATCTGGCCGTTCGTTCAACGAATTTCAGTATTTTTTTTTTCTTTTGCGATATTTTGTTCCTTATAATTTGCGCACAGGTTCAGGTTAAAAAAGACTCATTTAAACGAGAACAATAATTTCAATATAACGCACAAATGGAAAATGTTACTACAAGCATCAAATCAGTCTCTCTAAGAGACTTGCTGCAAAAGATATAATGTATGGATTGATACATGAATTTATCCATTCTAATCGAACTATTGGTAACTGCTAATAACGCTGTTTAATCGTGGATACTGAAAATGCTACATATTATTTTACATAACATTTCTCGCATGAAATCACGCGCAGAATTCCGTGACGTGACTTTCGCATAAAGTATACTTCGTACGCAATACGCGATATTTCAAGATAACACAAACCTGAATCCTTCATCATAAGGAATAAGAAACAGTGTGTAAGAAATGCCATGAAATTTTCGATAATCTCATAAGTTTAGCAAGTGCTTGTATCAAAGTTTACAAAATTGTCTTGGAACAGTTCGAAAGGCAACAGCTCAATAAATAATCATAACTAAATGCAACGCCATTGCTGTAGTTCTTTCATTCGTTGTGTATTATTTTGTATTTTGTCAGCTTTAATAAAAACAACTGCAAAACAACAGCTTCATCGCTGCAGAAAGCCGTCCAAATTGAAATACGATAAATATCCTGCATTCATTACATTTTTACAAAACTTAAAATAACTTGGTCACATGTTAAGGGTTTGTGGGCCGCTGTTTATTACAGTAGCTCTTTGTTGCGGTAATAATTCTTTTGTTCGACAACAAAACGGTGCCACTCAACATGATGGAGTAAAGAAAATCTAAAACGTTTTATAACTTGCCGGTCGGGTCAGATAACGTTTCAATTACTAGCCAGGATCGGGCCAAAGTGATGGGTTGTTTGGAATAGCTTCGATTCGCTGCGGGAACGATTGGAAATTCCTGTCATTTAGCCGATCTTTTCGTTAATTTGACCTGGTCTCACGAAAGATCAGCCGGATTGAACTTGTCGGTGTCGAACTGTTGCAGTCCTTCGCGTATGCTGTACCTTTCTTCTATTTTCGGTACTCGGGCTGACCGCGTCGTTAGAATACCCAGGACTGTCATACGGGCCGAATTACAGCTTCATGTTAAAGCTACAGAGCTTTAGCTCTAGGAGGCTGCCACCACGCCCGGATTTATGGGTGCATTTATCAATGTATTTCGACGAACTTAAAAAGAAACTATTTCTTGCTCATGCACTCGGAGTAAGCCTTGGAAAACGGCTCCACGATCCGTTGCCCCTGCTCGGGCCATAGGTAGAACACTTGTAAAGGTACAAGAACGAGTATCGACCATCGGTACGATCAGGTGTTAAACGTATGATAGCCCTAAACTTTATTGCTCTTTCAAAATAGGGGACAATCGTCGCACTTCGCTTAGCTTACGCAGCAAAAGAAAACTAATTACAGAAAAACCTTGATAAAAAATTGCTCCGAGCTTGATACCAAAAAACGAACTCTAATCATTCACACACACTTACCATAAACGCTCGTCAAAATCATTCGAAACCGATGAAAGCCAATTTGTCAGTTTCGATCGGATGGTGTATGGTCATATTATGTTTCCATCTATTTTACCTAAAGCGTGAGAAACAAATTAGAGAACAATGATGCGTTTCGTGCTACTTGTGCCCCGCCATAGCAATGTGCTACCTACTTGGAAGGAAACGTAAATTTAAACAAACAACTGACCCACACGTTGAATCATAAGCCTTTTATCTTCACAGGGGGTGGTACGGAAGGATCAAAATAAAACCCAGATATGGGTAGCACGCATCATGCGAGGCATCAACCGCAAAAGGGGAAGCCGAGGAAAACGTGTTTGATCAGCAAACGGTAGAGCAAAAATCGCCACCATAAAGTTGAATGTATTATCCGTTTACTTTCAAACACTTTCGTCTTCGTGTCCTTTGCTTTCATTTTCGAACGTCAAATCGTTGAATGGAGGTCAAATGCAAAACTTGTTTTTCGGTCGTAGCCAAAAGGATTCAATCGGATCGTGTTTAATCTTGTTGCAGCGGGCACTGTGGACAGAGGTAGATCTCCAGTGCAGGTCGTCGAGCCGTAGCGCACAGGTAGCTACAGGGGTACGGACAGGTGGGCACAGATATGAAGTCAAAACAAAAACGCGCATAATTTTGCCTGTATTTGTTTTACTTACCGTTACGATGTTTTCGTCTCGTTCTGTGCGTTTGCTGCGCACGAAGAGGTTCGGAATCTGGCTACCCGCCGGCTTGCCTTAAAACAACTTCTATCCACTGTAGGACCATCAGTCTTCGCACAGCAGCGCCAGCAGACAGTGATTGTGGCAGATACGAACATTCGATCAGTACGTTGTGTCTACCGTAGAAGTTCTGCTATCCGGTCGAAGATGTCCAACGAATCGAACTTCAACCGTTCATCGCCGCTGCGAATTCCCGTGAAGCCCTGCCGGAAACTACAAACGAAACACCATTCAACGGATGTGCCACAGTTGGCCGTGCAGCTGTTACGGTCACTGCACAACGATCGCCGGCAATCTGTCGTGTCACGTCGCCTTAGCATCGGAAAAACAGTTCATCAAACAGTAGATCTGCTGGATCGATCATGCATGGATCAGTTCGACGACAGTTTCACGCTGAACCTGGATGGTTCGCAACCACTCACGCCACGCAAATCGCCCCATTTGATTCGCCGACCATCGATTTCGCATCTCAACAAAAAACACAAGGCCAACGTCAGTTCCGCAACCAACTATCCTGCCGGAACCAGCGCGGGCATTGCCTCGCGTAAAAAGGTCAGCAGTGTACGCAAGCGCATGATAAGTACGATGCGCAAGGTTTGGTCGAGCCGTCGCACAGGATATAGTAAACTGTAGGGCACACGATCGACACACGCGGGGCGAACTGTGATAGGCGCACAATGTAGAAATTAACACAATATAGAATTAATTAGAAATTAATTCCTTTAAGCGTGAGCGAGTAAATTGTATAAGAGTAGCAGAGCTAGAAGTATTATATCGAGAAAAAGTGCTAGGGGAAGTACAATGAACGAAAATAAAGAACAATAAAGACTACATACTTTCAAATTTAAATTCATGAATGCTTTTTCCATGTGGTAAATACCAATGGGGCGTATATTTTTTTTCACCAAGTTCAACGGTTACGAGCTCAATCAGTTTGAAATCGATTCGAGCATGTCATCCGGCCATCTGACAGCGGTTTGTTTATTTTTGAAAGGTGTGGAAGCATGCTGAGTTTCGTTCGATAGCGAGTAAATTTTGCGGGTCGTTACAACGAAACGACCAAACTTTGAAATGGAATTGGAGGAGAGCACCGTCTTGACGCCGCTGGTTGGGCAACGTGTCTACTGGACATCTTTGGTGGTAATGTAACACATAATAACCACCCTTATAGAACTGTGCACTGATTCCCAATTTCTTCCATCAGGCTGGCGGAGTGGCTGGACTGTTGGTGGACGTGGTGCTATTTCCAATAGACACCATCAAAACACGCCTACAAAGTGAACGAGGCTTCATCGCGTCCGGCGGATTCAGAGGCATTTACAAGGGACTGGCACCGACTGCTGCCGGTAGCGCACCAACTTCGGCCCTGTTCTTCTGCACCTATGAGGGGCTGAAAGTTAACCTGCGCCAGTACGCCACTCCCGACCAGATGCCGTACGTGCACATGGTTTCGGCAGCGGCCGCTGAAGTCGTTGCATGCCTGATACGTGTACCGATCGAGATTGCAAAACAACGCCGACAAGCGCTATTGCATAAGGGCAACATGTCATCGTTAGAGATTCTGTACGGGGCACTTCGCAAAGAGGGCATCCGGAGAGGTCTATACCGTGGCTTCGGAACAACCGTAATGCGCGACGTGCCCTTTTCGCTGATACAGTTTCCCCTTTGGGAGTATTTCAAACAACACTGGAGTACTGTTACCGGTACTCCGTTGACACCGGTGTCTGTGGCGATTTGTGGTGCTGTATCCGGTGCCGTTGCGGCCGGTTTGACTACACCGCTCGATGTTGCAAAGACACGCATTATGCTGGCCGAGCAGATGGAAAATAAACGCGGCATGGGTCGGATACTGCGTGGTATCTACCGTGAACGTGGTATCCGGGGTGTGTTTGCAGGTTTCGTACCACGTGTGATGTGGATAACGCTTGGTGGTGCCATCTTTTTCGGCATGTACGACTTCACGCGACGACTGCTGGATATGGACCCAGACCGGTAACTGAAAATCAAACCGACGTAACCTGACCAAAGAACATCAGTACTAGGTACTGCCAAATGATAGCTAGTGGTAATGTTGAGTAGAATAGCCTTTATTGGCGAACTGTGTACATGAATAAATGTATATCCTTAACGGTGCGTATGCACAAAACCCCTGCACCCTGCTATGGCAAATGATATTATATCACATAATAACCAGACGAAGGATTCAACGACTCATTGGAATGCTGTCGACGCTAGGCTCGCTCAAGACGAATCCGTTCCTCTTTTCAATCCATTCTCATCACTAACGACGGCACCGGTTAAGTGGGGCACCACACTAATTGTATTAGGCAAAAAGCTCCTGGCTACCGTCGTACCTGCCAGCAGTACGATCAACGCCAATCTTGCCTTGTTGCTCTCCGAGACGCAGCTTGGCACCCCTCAGAAGATAATCTGTCTCTCGCTCCTCCCGTTCCTCTTCCATGTCCGAATACTCGAAGCTGAAGCTGGGTACGTAATGATAGTTGGACATAATCTTATGACGCCGTCTAGCCATCAGGTAAACCTACGGATGGGTAATAACTCAACGTGACGACCTTGCTAATCGAATACTTTTTACTTCACTTACAATCACAGACAGCAGCACAATCGTTGCGAGTACGGCCAGAGGTATAAACAGAAAGTATAAGTTTTCTGAACGATCGGTGTTTCGCTTAACGATCACACTACCTTCCGTTACCGATACGGAAGTGGCCAGCGTGATGTTCGAAGCAATCGTATCATACGACGGAATCGGTACTGGTGCTAGCGTTGGGTTTGGATTCATCGTTGCTTTCACACAAAACACAAAACAGTGACGAAATAATACTATATAGTAAACCACGTTTTCAGTGCATTGCCTTCGCGGACAATCGCTGCTCTGGTAGACGACGCTCTGTTCTGAACGTTTTCGCTCACTCACGAGGGCAGGTCCTGCATTACCGCGCAATGCACAATGTGTGCTGTTTGTTTTGGGATGGATTTCTGTAATTTAATTAGGGACTTTGGCAGGTGGACAGGTGTATGTGGGAAGCACAAAGCCTCGGTTGTCTTTTTGTTTGATGTTATGTTTGCTTTGTTGCACCTTATCGTTGAATAAAAGGGGAAGTTTCAAAAGAAAGTGACATTTCTATCGTACATTCGTACGCACACCTGTAGCTTCTTCTGATAACGGGTGACATTTGCATGTGTGCGAAATGGATTCTGCGATAATGGCCGATTCCAAAAACTCTGTCGGAGTATCTCGTTTCGTGGAAATGGCTGTCGAGGGCGAGGGATAAGCATTTTCCTTCAGAGCCTAACGGATAACCAAGAATATTATTAGCAATAACCTGTTGGAACTTGGGTGTTGAAGTCTTCCCAAAGAGACCAGCTTTCGGATGCGATTCAATACACTACTAACTTTCGCAGCAGTTTCGTGTAAATCGTCGATACATTTTCCTAATACAGAAAAAGTTTTACATTTGTGCCCCGGGATTGGTGTGCGCATTTGTTTAAAAAATTGTAAATATAAATACGTTCCACATTTGTAAAAGGTTGCTGGCTCGGACGGAACGACGGTAGAATAGAATGTCTCCGATTCAAACGTAAACCGGTTTGCACGCCGGAATGATTATAGCTCTTCGTACCGAGGCCGAGTTTTGAGATACACGTACACCACAATGCACAGGAACATCACCACAACCGTGGGAAAGACCACCGTTTTGAGTTGTTCCTGGATTTTTTGGTTTTCCTCTCGCCTTTCCTGGCGCTGTTTGCGCGATTCCTTCGTTTGTCCACCACGCAGTTTACGCATTTTGTCGAGCTATCGAACGGTCTGTTCCCACGCAAAACTTTACCCAGAAGAAACGGTTGTGATTTGCTAAAACAGAGATAAAGGTGCAATCATTATTGATAACCGGAACGAGCTGCTGATATGTACGCAGGGCTCGCATGACCTAGAAGCCGGCAAAGTGCCACGCTGGAATCTGTCGAACGCCCAAAGTGTTCCTGTTTAAATCTATGTGACTAAGTAACATACCAATTTCTTTACCTTGTAAAATTTTTATAATAAATTGCTCTGGGGTTTTTGCTGTGCAGTTGTATCACAGCTGTTTCAAACTGGCTTTATGGAAAAAAGTTTACCAATCGTCACGTTATCGATGTGATGTTGTGATGTGTGGTACTTTTGGCGAGTGACAAATCATCATCTAAAATAAACAAACGAGAAACAGCTTCCACTTATGTTTAGTACAAGGCGATGTTCGATGTTTTTACATTTTAAGTGTTCTAAAGAATTAAATTTACAATTTGAAGTTAAAATTTATGGTGCATTTACCTTCCATTTTGGATATTGGATTTATTTCGTCCTTTTTTTATTATCTAGAAATCATAATTTAGAAGGCTGCGTTCTATATAGTGGAATAAACTCACATGAATTTTTCCAAAACTATGAGTTTTGTTGTCGGTGCATTCACAAATAATCAACGATGTGAATATCTAACTATCTTGCATCACTACAAAGTATATTGAATTGCCAACGCTGTACATAGTAGCTTATATTCTACAAATTATATTGTACACCTTTGTTATACATGGTTCTATTCACATTTCTGTTACTTCGTGTTATCCAAAAAGTCCTTGGCTTCATTGATTTTCGCCGCCAGATATGGTGATCCGCCACGGTCGGGATGGTTTAACAACATAATTTTCTTATGCGCATCTTTTATCTAGGATAAAAAACGTTAAATCCGTATATCAATGTAACAACGTTAAGGCGCAATCCTTATCGGTTATTGCGTACCTTTAATTTCGATGCCGATGGACTAACGCCGAGAATAAGTGACGCTTCGCGTTTACTCATTTTTGGTTCAAATCCACCGCGGTAGTATTTCGAGTTCGCCATCATTTCCGCGTCGAATTTCGGCATATTTTTGAGGGCTTCCTGCATTTTCGATGCTGCGTTCGGCATTTGACGCATCAAAATTCGTCCACCGTACCCGACCACAGCCAGGCCCAAACCAGCCAGAATTATTGAAGACGTCTGAAAGCAAGGAGTTATAGTGAGCGAACTATCACAATAAACTTAAGAACTGCCGGATTTACCATATTTTTTAAGGTTTACCAAAACGGACCACACTGCGAGTTACGTGTGTTTCTCAGCCGCACAAAATAATAACAAAGTCCTTCCGTCAGTGCGAGGAAACTGACAGCACGAAGAGCTGATTGACAGCTGGTGTTGTACTAAAAGTTGTTCAGTGGCCGGAAGGCGGCTCGAGCTGTCATACGACAGGCACTTCCGTTCTTTTTGATCGTGAAGTGTAACCATGGCGGTCGGCAAAAATAAGGGTGTCTCGAAAGGAGGCAAGAAAGGTTCGAAAAAGAAGGTCGTGGACCCGTTCACGCGCAAGGATTGGTACGATGTGAAAGCACCGAACATGTTTAAGAACCGCCAGGTTGGCAAAACCCTCGTTAACCGTACCCAGGGTACGCGCATCGCATCCGACGGGCTGAAGGGCCGCGTGTTTGAGGTGTCGCTGGCCGACTTGCAGAACGAGCCCGACGCAGAGAGATCTTTCCGCAAGTTCAAGCTGATTGCCGAGAGCGTGAACGGTCGTGATGTGCTTACCAATTTCCACGGTATGGACCTGACGACCGACAAGTTGCGGTAAGTGAGTTGGCAGCCGACGCCGTATGCAGCGTCGTCTGCACCGGGCGGCGTATGTGTGTATGTGGACACAACAATCCGGCAACGTAGTTCAGTGCAAATGCAAAGTTTAATCCGTGTAACGGGCTGTATTTCTTTCTTACAGATCCATGGTCAAGAAATGGCAAACCTTGATTGAGTGTTCGGTCGATGTGAAGACCACCGATGGCTATATGCTGCGCGTGTTCTGCATCGGCTTCACCATCAAGGACTCGGTTTCGCAGCGCAAAACCTGCTACGCCCAGCATTCGCAAATCAAGAACATCCGCCAGCGAATGACCACTATCATCAAGCGTGAGATCATCAACTCGGATCTGAAGGGCGTCGTGGAGAAGCTGCTCCCGGACTCGATTGCCAAGGATATCGAGAAGGCATGCCAGGTCGTGTACCCGTTGCACGATGTTTACATTCGTAAGGTAAGGATATCCGACGGAATTTGTGGAACGGCCGAGTGAAACAAGATACCCTGTGACCGCTAGAGCGAGTGTGACCTTGTCCGATCCGTGCCGTCATTGTTTGGCTTGTTCTCTCGTGTGTTGCAGGTTAAGGTACTGAAGAAGCCACGATTCGACCTGTCCAGCTTGCTTGAGCTGCACGGCGACGGTGGTGGCAAGGCTGCCGAAGTGTCGACCGGAGCTGCCGAAGGTGGCGTCGTCGTCGACCGTCCGGAAGGCTACGAACCACCGGTACAGGAATCCGTCTAAAACCTTCTTCAACGTGGTTGTAAGGCGACGAGTCGGTCACAGTTCAGTGTGCCGGCTCACCTTTCGATTCTTTTCCGTTTTCGGGTGGTGTGTCCGGCCTGTAGAAGTAAATGTATGAGGAGCGATTCGAGTATGGTTGGTGTCGATCGGAATCGAAGCACTGTGTTGAGGGCAGGCAAAAGAAAAATTGAAAGCAAATACAACCGACGGGGTGTTGTGTACGGAAGAAAATCGGCATTGTGATTTATTCTATATTTTTCGTCGATCAGTGTTCATAATAATTTATGTTACATTCTTATCCACTTGAAAGAAATAGACGGTGCAGGGATATTGTCCTCGTAAACATTTCGTAAGTATCGTTCTACAAATCACAATTATTTGTAAACATCTAATGTAAATCCGTTTTCCACAGGAAAGCAGGAAAGGAAAGGAAAGTAGGCTGTGCCTGCTGTTTGCAACACACAAAGTAAGTATAGTGATTTCAAATTGTTTGAAGGAAAATGATGACTGAATCTCTTTTTCAATCTTTGTCGATGATGATTTCTATAATAACTGTTATTTCTCGTCGCTGAATTTTTTTAATTATGAACGAGATAAATGATTCCGTCTGAATTTGCTTCCAAATATTTGAATTTGATGAACTCGAAGATGAAATATGCAGCTTAATTTTTAATGAAAATATTGCATTTTTCTGTTTATTTTTCACAGGTTGTACTAGCTTGTTGTACAGGTTGTTCTTAAGGTGAGTTTGTTTGTAGCAATAAGTAACAAAATTTGCCCAAATTAGTGTGATGATTTACCAGCTCTCTGATTTACCAGCTCTCTTCGATAGAAACATGAAGAAAATTTGTTCCTAATTCCTACGCGTTATTATTTAAACTACTGAACGAGGCAGAAAACTTTGAAAAAATGTGTGTTCCGAAGAAGCTTCTAAATAAGTATTTCATTTGTTTTTTGCAGATGTCGATCATAGCAACCACAGTATATGGCTTTTGAGCAAAGTTCCTGAGTGACCATTCCACGAGTGCCGTTTTTACGAATTGTAATCATTCACCTGGTAAGTTGTTAATTCTACTATTCCCTAAAAAGACATCTTGGTCCTTAAACTGATGATACAGATGACGAGTCTGAGGCTCAACTTCACCACAACAGCTATATCGTTACGTTCTGTAATGGTTAGATGTTACAGAAGTGCTCCTCAAGATGGAAACAAAATAAGCTGACACCGCCCATATATTCTATGCAGCAAAATCAGCCCATATTTTTATTGAGATGAATAACGTGTTGACGATTCGCTTTTTCAGATTCACACATCGCCGTGCTATTTAATCTGCCGGGTCTAGCGAATCTATAACGAATTTCGGTAAGTTTCAAAACACCAGATTCATAAGTAACAAATACATACCGCTGAGTATGATGAAACTCGATGACGAGACTGAGGATACACTTCATTACGATATCTGCCACATTGTTACGTTATGTAATGATTTGATGTCATTGAAGTTTTCTTAAGACGTTAAAGGCATCTGACATTTGTTATATAAGAACAAAAGACTTAACATGAAACTGTTTTGTTGTTTACGCTAATTCATATATTTTTCTCCATTTTAGGTGAACCGATTTGGTGATTCAACTGACTACAGCTGTTCCGTGGAGTATGTGTTTATATCAAACGACTCTATGAAGATTCAAATGTCATACGTGATGTAAGGCGATCGGCAGCTGGTATTTACTACTTGAAATAAATCATTGTTTTAAATAAACATTCGGGTTCAAATTGATTTAATGCACTAGTTTATATCACAATAATTGAGAACAAACACGATAAAGTAAATGTTTCATTGCGGCCGTCTTTAGCAAAATTGTATTTGCACATCATTGACTGTATCTTATTTGATTTGTAAGACCAATATTTACGAAAGAACTACCATCGTGCACCGAAGCAGATTATTAATGCATGTTGTGTAGGTGCATTTTACACGCGTCGCTCATCCCGCTGAAACGGAATTACTATAAAACGGGGCACGGAACCGTTACCGTTATCCAACATGTTGTCGCAGAGCGTAGCAGTGAAATTCGATCCAAATGGCGATTTGGCACAGAGCAGTCCTACCGATTCGCTGCTCAATTACCTTGTGTTACGATATTTTGCCCACTACTTCGCCGTTTGTATAATAAAGGCACGAAAAGACGACAGTCTAAGCCACTTTGCCGCTCCAATACCGACCATCGTGATTGAAACCGACCACCGTTTCGAGCAACTGTTCTTGTTGGCCGTCGATGCTGGATGCCAGGTACAAGTCAGGGTATTCCGCCAGTCGGCGATATCCGTGGGCCATCCAAATCCCTGTCATTAAATATGAACTCCTTTTTGTTTGCAAGGCATTCATCGTGACCGAGCAAACCGCGAAGCCGTTCTTCGATGCTTTTCTCCCGGTGCACGATGCAGCATCGCAGCGGTCGGTGCAGAAGCGGTTGATCGTTGTGCTGAGCCCGAACTCGTCCGTTTTTGCTACAATTCATGAAACGCTCGTTATAGAGGGTAGGTACGAACGGAGCTGATTCCTTTTCCACCAGCCGTGGAGTAAGTTGCAAGTTTACGCGATTTTACAGAAATTCCGGACACCTTACTGATACTTCCAATAGTACAAAGTGACCAGAAATTAGAGCGTATAGAGCTATACACGGTGGACATTTACGACGGAGACCCGATTGCCATCGTGCCCCGGTTGATCGACGTGCTCGAGGAAGCGAAAGAATGGTTCATGAAAACCCGTGACGATCCCAGCAACGATCATTTTCCCGACAAGTTTGCAGACATGCATCGAAGGCGTTTGCGGCTCGGAACTGTACCCTACTTGCCGAACGCGCATGTTGCGGATGTGGTAGGGTTTTTCGCGCCTTTTAATGTTTCGATTAACGATTTCTTTAATAGTGTGTTCCGCTTTACCGTGTTCCAAATTGTATCGTTGCGTTCTGTGCGAAGCAGCCGCTGGGGAAAGGAAACGCCCGCTACATACTCCCTACGAAACCGAACGTTTCGGCTCAAGTCGATGGAACGGAGCTTTGGCTCGTTGTGCTGTTCTGTGAGATCACTAACTGTACGACGGAAGTTATGATGGGTAGGTGAATGCTACAGATGCATCCTTTTTGCTTTCATCACGGAGTCACAGTGTGACGAAAATTTAAATTATTAATTATACGTCCGTTCTATTCCCTCGCGCAGCATCGGAATGGGGCACTGTATTTGAAAATGGTACCAAAATCGGATTAATCGGGGCTCCCGCCAAACGCCAGGTTGACATCATACTCGGTGGTCTCTATTCTTGGTACAGTAGCTTCGGGTTCCTGGCGTTTACGGCCGTCCACTCGCGATCCGGCTGCACGTGCATCGTACCGAAGCCGCATCTAGTGACCAACTGGCGGACTCCGTTCCTTTCGTTCACCGGGTCACTTTGGTGTGCTGTTTCGCTTGCGTTCCTGTCCGGTGCGATAGCCATACTGGTGGTGTCACGCAGTCGGCAGCGCATACTGCAGCTGGCCGGTGCCGCTGCACCGGTCACTTTCAGTGACTCAGTGCTGCTAATGATCGGTTTCTTCATGGAGCAGACCGTGCCAATGCCGCACGAGCTGCTCGCCTCGTGCGTGCTCTTCACGACCCTCATGTTTGCCGGCTTCATGATCGGCAGCAGCTACAACGGGGGACTAGCGAGCACGATGATTGTGCCACAGTACGAACACTGTATCAACACTGCACACGAGCTGGCCGAAACTCGTATGACCTGGGTTGGCGTAACCGTATCCTGGATCTACTCGATCCTGTTGGCCGACCAGCCCGATTTGCTGACGCTGAAGCAAACTTTTCGCGAATGGGACGATGATACGATCGAACGACACGGACCCGATCGCGACCTGGCCATCATTGTCGAGCGGATGGAGTACGGCCACTATGCCTTTCCATCCGTGAGTATCGACACGATAAAGTGCCGCCAGATACTGACCGACGACATTTACTGGGAATGGGTTGTGGGCATGTCTACGAAGACGTGGCCAGCACGCGCCCGTTTCGACCGCATGGTGCACGAACTGAAGGCCTTCGGTATCCTGGCACACTGGGAGCTAATCGGAGCGGTCCAGTTTTTGGGTTTGGAGTCTCAGCAAATCATACACTATTCGCGTGACATTCCCAGTGACGATTCCAAACCACTTCGTATATCGAACATTAGCGGTGCGCTTCTGATCCTCGTAGGCGGGCTAGTAATTTCCGCGGTGGTATTTTTCGTAGAACTACTGTGGCACCGTTTAAGTCAATCAATCAAACAGGATTTTCTACATTGCACGGTCCGGTGTTTCATTACAAAATTAGGTTTGCTCGCTGTGAAACCATCAAAATAAGACTTTATCCTACTATTTCCACTTGCACGGTAATTCTGCTTCTGTTTAAAATTGCCGCCAAGGAGTGATATTGAACAACGCAGCATTTATGCGATGTGATGTATTTTGCACAGTATTTAGCAGCTTGTTTGAACGTTCACTTGAATAGTTTGAATGCTTTAAGAAAACATTGGAAAATCCTTAAGCGTTAGATATTGCCAAGTGACTGCGCTTACTTCGCTGAATTTAACTGATCTTTTCTTGGTAATTGTTAGTTGATTTGTTAGCGCGTCAATTACCATGACCGCGATACTTGCTCCTCAAATAAAGTATTGATCACTGCGTGCGTGTTACTAGAACAATTCTCCTACGATCATCACTCGGTGCAACGAGACAATTGTGTTGGACATTTGTTGAACGAATCACGAAACCCAGTCCAGAGACGTAGCATTGTCATCGTAGCAGGCGGAAGTGGCAACATGATTTTGCACAAAACTCAAACGAAACAACTAATCGTTGGCGCTTTTATACAACCGGAAAACGTGTACTACCGCATGATTACCTATTACCAACGGAAGCGTCGTTTGGGAAGTCATTCGCCCACCAGACACGATGGCGTCGCACACGTTTCTGGTAAGAAGTTTCACATCTGTTGTGGGAGTTCTGCTGTTGGCATCGCAGCAACTGGTGAAGTGCGACCTGCTTACACAGAGCGACATGGACCAGATAGCACACGAAATGCGACATATTTGCCTCGCCAAGCATAATATTACGGAAGGTACGGAACGCAAAGGAACGAGAGCTCGAAGGGCCAGAACTTTCATTAATCAAACCCACGCATTACTTTTCCTTCATTCCAGAAATGGCCAACTTTCCTAGTCGGGGTATTTTTCCCGACGACAGAGAGTTCAAGGTTGGTAACAGAGTTAATAATGATGAATCGATGATTAAATTGAAACTACTTTATTTTTAGTGCTATATCGGTTGTCTTATGGATCTTACAAATACGGTACATGTCCGATTCCGTTTTCACCAGATTGCCACCAAAATATCGTTGCTTTTATTTTACCCTGTTCTTCTCCACAGGCCAAAAATGGGAAATTTAGCTACGAAGCGGCCATTCGGCAAATAAACGTGCTTCCGTCCGAGTACAAGGAACCGTTCCGGCACGGAGTCGAAATCTGTCGCAACGCAGCCAACGGAATTGACGATAAATGCGAGATAGCCTATGCGCTGCTGAAGTGCTTTTTTGCCGCGAGCCCTAAATTCTATTTCCCATAAGCGTACGATAGTGTTTTGCAACATTTTAGAGTCATTGGGGCAGTTTCAATAAACAACACACGAGCACTGCTACATTATTTAAAAAAGAAAAATCTGAAAAGAATTTCGGATGATTTAGAAAAACAAAATAAGTTTTACATTACACTATTACACATTTTATTGTATGTTTTTGCTCAACATAAGTAACAGAAAAAGTTTTTTAATAAACGCATCATGACGCACCAACCACGACAATTTTCGTAATATATTTCATGTAAACACGCACAATTAAATGTAAACTTGAAACTCGAACCGTGACGGAGAATCAGAAGTCACTGAGAAACAATTAATCGTAGCTGTTATAGGCTAATTCGTGCTGCAGGCCGGGACAAGTGCAATTTGTCTTTATAAAATCAGCAAATACAGCACAAGGCACGGCCTACATCCGGAGCCCTCGAATTTCTTTTTTTTTATGTTTCTCTGTTTTCTGTTTTTTGAGCTTCCTTCTTCGTTTAAAACTTCTTGCACTAGCATATCGCGAACCGTCATCTTCTTCTGCATATTACCTGCTAAAAGACGAACCTAGTAGTGTCGTTTGCTTAGTGACCTTGCACCTATATTATTTTTTTAGTATTTTGTTATAATTTAATCTTTGTTAAATAAAATAAACAAGTAGTATGAACAATATCGTCGCCTTGCAACATCTAAACCGTTTTATATTATATAATCTTACGCCACCATGTTCCGATTTTTTGTCTTGTTGAAACAACACCTTTCGTAAAATGAAATTTTAATTTGTTCCAAAAATCATCGACAAAAAGAATTCGCAGGAAAAATTGGTTAAACTTTAAAGTCAAAACTTCGTCCACTTTCAGAAAGGCGGACTTTTTGTTACAGTTTTTGAAGTACAACGATACTAATAATTAATAATGTTTTAAGTTTTTTAATATATTTATACTAGCCACAGATAGAGAAAAGTTGCCATTGTATGTTTGTTGCAAGAAAAAAAACGGAACGGTGCCTTGCGAAGAGACAAAAAGGTTTTACGCTGGCTTTTTGTTTTTATTGCTTACTAACTAAGCCTCTAAACATGCAATTTAAATACAAAATTTTAAAAACATTCACGAAGGCTAGCAGAAAGAGCATCTCATTCAATTAGATTATCCATTGATGTCTTTCTCTATTTGGGTTCTTCTAGTCATGCTGCATGTTTTAATTAAATACTGCCTTCAATTAAAGCTTCGGCAGTAAATGTTATATTAACGATCCATCCATCTTTCATGCATCTATTGCGGAAGGCTTTTTTTTCTAAAGGATTCCTTATACAGGAAATAAATTTTACTATTGCTACAAATTTTACGCAACACACGAAAAGAGAAAAATCATTAGCAAATTGATTACTTAAATAACAAGGATGCTGTTTCCTCTTCCTTGGATTGTTTTATTTTCATTATTTTGGGAGATTAGGGTGATTTTAAAAGGCTGCTTACTATTTACATCTCATACTGTTGAACTGTTGGAATTGCCGGAAGCACAACAAATCGCGTACTGTTTGAAGAACTTCTTGCTAAAAAAGGGCTCCGAATGCTGTTTTTTACTTGATCATAACTACTTTTTTATTGCGACTTGCACAATTGTTGTACCTTTTATAAAGGCCATGCTAGAACGAGAACGTGTAACGAGAACGAGAACGTGTAACGAGAACGAGAACGATAACGTAATTGACCGAAACGAAAACCAAACAAACAACAAAAAGGTAATCTGTTCTTTAATTTTAGGAACTATCGTTTTTTATCAATATCAATAACATTTCAAAGATGGTCTAGAACGGAACATAATGAAATTTAACTTGATTTGGATTGTCTTCTTGGTCGAAATTGATTCTACCACTCACATACCGTTGGATTAGTGGGAAGTGGTAGTCCTCTGTTTGCACAGGACAAGAATTCACGTCCACCACAAGCAAGAAAAAAGTAAGGCATCCAAAAAAGCCCCAAAGGAGACGACAAGCGGGCGGAGAGTTAGGTTAGGATGCGAAATGACGATGAAATCCCCAAAGAACCATCACGGCGACCGCTCTCTTGATGTCCATAGCATGTGACGACAGACTCAGACAAAAGCAACCAAAGCACTACATTACGGGCAACCGTGGATCTTGTGATCCTCTAAAAGCCGGAGCCCAAACAGACTAATTTTATGTCTGCTCCTGCTCAAAAGATTCTTTGAATGTTTCGCAAAATGGGGTTTTGGCTATTTCTCGCTGAGACTATAAAAAGTGTTGGTTTTAAACTTTTGTGCGCCTTTTCTACTCTGCATTCATCGCCGCTATCGCCGGCTTTTCCACGATGATCCCCCCATCACTTGCCAGTTTTTGCCATTTGTGATTGAGAAAGAAGGAAAGGAAGGAAAGAACCCCACAAAAGAAGATCCCCTCCTTGATCGATCGTCAACCGACCGAAAAAGAGATCTTCTAAAACTTCCCAAATATTCATAAATTATATGGTGTCCCTCCTCTCGTAAACCATATTCAGGCATTTTAAAAACCACCAGCCAAACAATAAAACAAATACGGCGAAGAGTCGCGTACGAGACAGAACGAGACAGAGAGAAAATAGGCGGCTGTGAAGAAATTAAAAACCTCCCTCTGCGGTACCCTTTTTCTTTGGAAGCGGTTCCTTTCTGTTGTCATTCGCGTTCCGTCAGCCTTCTTTGATCCTATATCTTTATCCGAGAGACAAATAATGGGAAATTTTATTGCAAACCATTGCGTGCCGAAAACGTAACTCCGTCTCGTCTTCGACCGCTTCGTGGCGGCGGCAAAGAATCAATCAATTTTATTATTTATTATTTATTGCATTTATCAATGCAATATGTTTCTAATACAAAAATGCCCATACATTGGGGTTTGCATAAAAGGACACAACCCACGAAGCACTGGTTTGACTTGCTCTGGGGACGACGACTTAGAAGACATCTCCAACAAACACACAACAACTTTGACACTTACTACTAGCTATGTGCTGAACACACCTCCGCGATGCGCTCATTCTCTCGGTTGCAAGGGCAATCCCAAATCGGCAAAGCTCAATCCTCGTTCCTTTGCCTTTATTTCATTAACGGTGCTTTCTTCGGCGGGCGGTCGATTATCCTCGCGCCGATTGGGGCTCCACAAGACCGACCGAACAAGTCAGGTCAATTCTATGCCCTTTTATAAGGAAAGCCCGTCTTTTCTACCGCCAACCGCCACAGTCAAGGGTGCGCGACCTCCTTTTTTATGCTTCGTTAAGCCTCGCGCCGCCGCCGCCTTCTAAGAAAGGGAGAAAGAGGAACACAGCAACGAGATCGCTACAGCCGTGGGCAGCAGCAGAAAAGACGTTCCTCGCAATAATGATGCAATAGACATCACAAAAAGAAACCCCATCATGACCGCGAGACCAGCCACGGCCAACTTGCGCCACGGCGTGGGGACTTCTTCGGCGCCCACGGCAGCGCCACACACACAGGGAACAGGAGGAATGCCCGAGATGTGCGGGACGAAGCGGGCCAGAACGTTGTTTCCGTGATGACGAATCGCGGGCTCTCCTTTACGGCTTGGTCGTTTTCTAGGTTCTCCCGGTGAGTGCGGGCGCACCCCTCACAAGTTAACATACTTTTTGTTCGAACGCATCGCACTTTCAAATGGCTGACCAAGTTGTTACCACAAAAAAGCTCAACTTTTACCAGCCCACAAAAAGAAACAGTCGGGGCTGAGCTCATCCACCCTTTCTATTACGCATTGAACAGCATTTATTGCGCTTTCTTTTCGTCTCGGCCACAAGAAGTTGTTATCCTTCAGCGGTACAATTTCCCACGGAATTTCGGACGACGAGCTGCGCGGACATTTCGGTCAAAAACAGTGCCACTCCGTAGACATCATCGCTTACTTAGATCTTTCACTCGAAGCCACACACAGCAAACTATTCCTTCGTAGTCTTCCTTCTCTGCTTGGTTGAGAGAGATCAGCACAGAGCGCGCATCGTCATCGTCGTCGTCGTGGAAAAACGTGACGAGAGAGGCACACAAGTGGCCACACCGCTGCTGCCCGAGCCACCAAGGGTGGTGGCGGCTAGCTAGGAAAATTAGCTGCAACCCGTTAAACCCCTACATCCCCACCCGGGCATCCTCTGCCTGCCTGCCTTCCCTTTTCTCGAAGCATCCGAGGAAAGATCTCCACACTTCGTTTGATCGGATTGTTGCCGGTGGCTCGCGGTCCGCAGGAGAGTTCAGGGTTCCGTTAGGTGGAATTTTTATGACCAATCCCACCATCGCCCACCGACCGACGTCGCTTACGGGCTTCCCTCTTGCTCGCTTATTGTAGGCATCGACAATTCAAATACTCCTTTTAAACTGCGAGCGGGTCAGTCAACGCATAGTGCACACCACAACTAGAAGCGCAAACGCCTGCAGCAGGGCACTATTTTAGAGCCTCGGAAAGAAGGACACCACAGACCGCCGTTCCGACCAGCAGCGTTCGTTAGTGGGAGCCACACTTCGGTTGCGCGGATGCTCTCGACAACCGTGAGATTGCCTGTGAAGTGTTGTGTTGCGTTGTGCGGAGCAAGCAAGTAGATATACGCTTCTTGCGGCTGCTTTATTTTCAGGTTCTTCGAGAGCCCAAAAGTCCAAGTGTAGCTCCCCCGTCCCCTCACTAGCGATCGTGAGTGAAGAGAGGTTAACGGACCACACGAACGCAAAGAGGAACTAACTTTTTTAGCCCCCGAGACGTCACAACTACCGCTCGCCTTCGTTCCCTTTTTCTTATGGCCCTCTCTCCCGCGGTGGTATGTTTCTTTGAAATGGACTGCTTACTGTTCTTCCCTGGCAAGGTAGTGTACTGTGGTCAACCTCTGGCACCACCAGCTGCCCCTTCTACAACAGATCGGATGGTGGTGGCGATCGGTATGGGTCTCTCGCAGGGGGTGTCCGACGCCCAGCACCTCCCCGGTAGTCGTGTTCGTCGTTAGTAGCTTGCGCTCTCTGCTTCTTGCTCTTCAAGATATCCTCTAACGATAGTTTATCATTCTTCTCGCTGCCCGAGATCCCGTTTCCCTGCGTGGCGGCTTGCGGGGGCCTTGCAGGAAACCAAAAGGAACGGCACAGTACAACACTAACGCCACAACGACGTTCTTTTGCCCTGTGGGGGTACGAAACACCATATTCCACCACCATCTTTCATCGGCGCCGAGGTGAATTCCTCATTCCGAGGCTGCGCTGCTGGTGCTATGATTTGTTGAGGGGGAGGATTGGTTGGTTCTCTTCTCGTGGGCGTACGCGGCACGACACACACAACAAACCAGTTTTCCCTTTGTTTCCACAACACAGGTTGCGCGGGAGCGCGTGCGCGTGCTGCTGAGCAGAATACAAGCGAGGGAAAAACCGGAGCACTTTCCGGTCAATTTTGGAGCGACCGGATCGTGGGGGTACCATCTCTATCAAACCCGCTCGCTGTCGTCCTACCCAAAAAGCAAGCTCCCTTGTTGTGCCTGACTGGTGGTGGTCACTTTTATGCTCCTTTATGCTTGCAGGTCGAAACTACAAAGAAACCCAAACGAAACGAAGGTGGTGTGTCCCTTTTGAACCCGATCATAGCACTTTCTTTGTGCTTCACGAGAATGAACACACTTACCGCAGCAACACGCATATTGTTCTCTTCCCGGCCACAACGACGATCGATGGGTGCGCGAAGATACGATGTGTTGATGATCACCGTAGCGTATCATAGGACGTACAACACACCAGTAAAAAAAAAGCATCGTAGCAGCAACACGCACATCGCAAGGCATCAGCAACAAAGAGAACCCAAGAGGCACCCGAAAAAGCAACAGCATAGGTCTCCCTAAAACCATTCTTTCCTACGCAGGAGGGGAGGCCGGCGCACCACCCCTCTTCTTTTGGCAGACACCAAATGATTTATTTTTATGCTTCCAATTAGACGAACCCATAATGGGTCTTGGAGCCGAGAGGACACGTCTTTCTTTCGTCGGAGACGTGAAAGCAACGTCGAGTCGTCGACCGTCGAATTAATTGTGGCGGAGCAGCACACGCGATGTTCCCGAAAGCCGTAGGTATTCCAGATATTGCTGTTAATGTTGTGACTACTTTCGCATTAAAACCCGTGTACTCGCGCCGTGAGGCGTTTTCCTTCTTCCTATCTGACCTTTTTTTATCCACCACAACACCAAACAACATTTACGGGATCGGCATTGGGTGTGCCGATGATCCTCCCCACACACGATTGGCCTCTTGCGCTCTTAATAAGGGGCGCGCAAACTATGGTTTGAAATGATCGGAAGATCAAGATGGTCCCCGAGGGATCATTTTGGCTCCTTCCAGCAGCCATCCACCAACCAACCACCACACACAATCTTATCTCTTTTATTGGTCCGCGCCGCCGCGTGTACGCATTAAGCTGCACTCTGACCACGAAAAACGAAACCAGGGAGAAGTGCAACACACATTCGAACCAAGAGTAGTGATGGTGGTGGTATGCAGAATATTCATTCCCGTCGTATACTCATTTGTTAGACTTTTAGTTAATGAAGGGTTATGCGATTACGGGTGTGTATGTGAGGTGGGAAGGAGCACGCCGATGTGCTCCAGGGAGGATTATTAGTTGGGACTGAATTTATGGAACCTTTCTGCGCAGAGCGAACGATCTTGACCACGACACCAGCAGCAGCACTCGCTTATCCGTCGATTTACGAACAAGGCCAAAGCAAAAGCGAGCCAGGCAAATTTAGTCGTTTTCTTCGTCTCTGCTTGCTTCACAATCTGTACAGCGAGAAGAAAAGTGCACCGCACTTGTACCGCGCGTGCGTGATATTGTTTCCTTCTTTACAGACCACCATTTGCACCCATTTCAGCGAGCCAGAGTACGGAGCAAGTTTGTATTTGGCAAGTGTACACAGCGTACACACCTTCGCGATTCTGTTACTAATAAATATGAAACAAACTATTATTACTTGCACAGGCTGGTTAGGTTAGGTTGGTTTCCAACAAGATTCACGGAGCAACGAGTCCGCTAAATCCGACGTGGATAGAGTATATGTTCATGCCACCATCGTCATCACATGCAGATATACTGTTCTATAGTCCTTTTTACACGTTAGTGGAGCTCGGAGCGATCAAAGAGTCCCTCTGCAACAGCACGCGATCGTGCCTGATCCTATACTGTACTGTGTACCATCCATGCGAGTTTACTCTAGGAGATTAAACGTTTCAGAGAAGCGAAAAAAGTTAGACGGTACTTACTACTGAAGAGAACTCCACAAGATGGTTGCTTCTTGAAACAGTGTCCACATCACTTGATCTCCAATCATACTGCTTCACCTGCAATGAGCCATGAGAAATCGTTTACCTTCTGCGGATTCACTCCGCCATGGGCAAGTGATCCTAATGTCCTCCCTGCGCGTTGTCCCTTTCCGTAGACATCTCAGCCTTCAGGTGCTTTCGGGTCCTTCCATAGTCCTTCTCCTTCGGGCACTGCGCGGCACAGCAGCTCCACCTATGGGTTAGTTTCCTCTCATAGGTGGAGAAGTGTCCGCTCTACTTACAGTAGCAATGTTCCTTGCGGGGTGGCGCGAGACATCTGCTATTATTTCCTACACAGTTCCTGAAAGTAGAGGTGCGCTCCTAACGGTACCCACCACCACCACACCACACCGATAGGGAAATAGGACCCCTGATCGAAATCGAAACGGAGTATCTCTTTCCGACAAAGAAGAGTGCCGTTTTCGATGTCAATCGAGCATCGAATCACCCTACACACCGGTGGTTTAAACATTACGCATAGACGTATATAGCTCGCTTGAACTTACAAACTTTTGTCCCACCCGAACAGAGAAGAGAGAGGAGGAGAAGCGTTCTTGGACTACGTACCGTTCCCATTGGGATCGTTCATGGATGACATCGACGACGGTGGTTGCTGCATGTCGAGTTGCTGCTGTTGCTGCTGTTGGTGGTGTTGTTGCTGTTGCTGCTGCTGCTGCTGTTGCTGCTGCTGTTGTTGCTGCATTGCAGCGTGGTGCAGATGCTGGTGTCCGGCGCCATCCAAGACCAACCCGCCGAGACCTCCGGAACCGGGCGGTGGAGCCAGCGAGCTGACGAGTGTCGTCGCGTGGGAAGATTGCTGAGTCGGCGGCGGTGGCCCCTGCTGCTGTTGCTGCTGTAAAGATCCAGGAGTGCCAGGCGGCGGTGGCCCTAGGTTCGAGACGTGATGTAACGCCGAGTGGTGGTGCGCATCGATCGGCACCGGTTGCAGCGTGATGAGGGAGGCCGGCGGCAGCTGGTGGGCAACGTGGGCCGCCGGTTTGCCGTACGACGGGTGCATTATCAGGTTGTTGTTCTCCGTCAGATGGTGCCCCGAGACGAGCGGGTAGCTCATGCTGTAGCCACCGCTGGACGACACGGCCGTCGTGTAGGACGAGGCGGCCACATTCAGGAGATGTTGCGTTTGTGCATCTTGCTGCTGCTGCTGTTGTTGCTGAGCGGATTGATGCTGCTGCTGCTGCTGCTGCTGTTGATGTTGACTTGTCGGAAGCATATTGAGGCCGGGTATTTGGGTGTTTTATTGTCGATTTCGATGTCGATTGTGTTACTTCGAACGGATCACTTCTGGAATCACTTAAAAATTCTACTCCCTTACTTTCAGTTGAGCAGTACTTGTGAGATGTGCTTGCTTATTAGTTCTTATTGGAGAAATAAAGTAAGCTAAACCTTAAAGCGTAAAATGTAAATGAATATCAAAAAAGGATGAAATATTGTCGCTTGGTTGCTTACACGTATCTAAATCTTAATGAGCTTTATCTATAGGCTTATTCGTACTATCTTTTTGAACTCTTTCACTTTCTTTATGCGGTGTTATGTATGCTATTATGGTTGAAAAAAACTAATCCGATTAAGGTTGAAAATATTTAAAATAGTTTTTGGTTGAATTCGCAAATTGAAACGTCTTATGTTATCTTACTTCGTTTGTAATGCTTGTTATCTAATCGCGCCTTACAACAAGCTACTTCTTCTTAACGTATCGATACTTCCTACGGTATATTGTTATTTGGAGAGCGTTTGATAGTATTTGGTTTGATTTGAATTGTATTAATTATCCTTACGACGAGACGCTAGAGCTTAATATTTCCTTACAATCGAATGAAAAAAAATTAAATCAATTATTGCAATTCGTTGCTTGTTATGAAATTACACTAAAATATCCTTACACAATGAAATGTTAAGTACGAGGAGGTTGTTACTGCCTAGCTAAGTTAAAAAATGCTATCTGTATTTTGTATTTAAATAAAGTTACCAATAATTCTTACGTTAACCAAACTAGGGATGCTAATATGCTAAATCTTAGGGTAGGTATATTATTGCTCGTTGAAAGAGTATCTTTTTATCGAATGTAAAAAATTACTTAAGAGGTAATATGCTTATCAATCTTATTCGCGTTGTATCTGTAACGATATTCAGGAAAGAGTAAAATCAATTAGTTTCATTCAGTTTCATGTAAATTGAGGACAATTCTACCCAACACTCAGTTGCAACACTACTAAAACTAAAACCCTCAATGGATCCAGGGAATTTTCACTGCTACCACACGAACCGTGATGCCAAATGAAACGCGTAAAGTTTGTCTTGAAAACTGAGACACCGCGCGCAACAATGTAAGAAGCGCCGGCTTCCCTGGCAGCATCATATTGTGTGTGATCCGCAGCTCACGTTCTTTGCTACACTCTCTCTTCCTGGGACCGTGCGTTTCATTATGTTGCGTGCTTCCCTAAAAAAAACCAACAACCTGTTTTGCTTTCTTTTCCAGGCGCAGAGCAGCTGTGGTGGTGCTGATCCAAGAACCGAGAACAAGCCGAAACTTTCCGAAAAAAGATTTATGGAACTGTGCGCCGCTGGAGGGTATCATCGTCTCCTCCAGACGGCGGAAGGCCTGTGCCGTGCGCGCCTCTCTATAGCCGTGGAAAAATGTGTGGAATGACACCGATAATAAACCGTGGTCCTCCGTGGGCTGTGTGTCGTCATAAGTCTGCGCCCCCGGGAGAGTTTGCCATAAAACCCGACGACCGCAGGCCAGCACCCTGGTACACGACAACACTGCAGGCAGCTGCACACTACACTCTCCCACGGATCAAGGGAATGTATGTGCAGGAGAGGGCGGTGTGATGGTGCTGCGGGTTTGAAATCTTGCCGGGAAGGATCGAGAAAACTCCGGAGCCGGCGGAGAGTTTCACTTCTTAAATGAACGGCGGCGGTAGGCAACAACGCCACACGCACGCAAGAATGTCGGTGATGGTGGTGATGAGCCAACCGACCAAAAAAAGGCGAGCTACATCAGAACCTTCTTAAGACGGTTACAAACTGCATCGAGCAACGCACCATTGCACCCGCCGCAGCCGCTGGGGCGCGGCTCAAGTCAATGCACTTTACACTCTGCGCCTCTTCGAAGTGCGTCGATGGAGCGAAAAAAGGTGCAGCGCGCGTCGTGTGGCCGACCCGAGGCAGACAACAGCAGACATTGTTGTACGAGAGTTGTCTGTGGGGCGGCGGTGGGAGTTGAGCTCCAGATGGTCGCCTTCGAGAACTACTCTAGCAGAGAGAAAGAGAGAGCGAGCGATCTTGAAGGAGATCTAGTTCTACGACTTTCGCGACCGCTACCATATTTCGTTGAAGTTATGTTTCCTACTTATGCTTTGCAGTTGTTTCCTACAGCGCAGTTGCATAATCCTCACAGATTAAAACGATCGATCAACACTTCACCGGCAGCTACGACCGACGGAGGAAAGAGAGAGCTGAGAATGCGTTACACATGACCCTTCCGGTGCAGCTACACGCACACGCCGCACTACTCACTGACCTGTTTGGCACACTACTTCCTAGATATAAAAAAAAGTAGTGAGCGGAACAGGGTACGCAAAAACAACGAGAAAATTTTCTCGTTTATGCGACCGAGTGACGCGGGGTTGCGTTGCGCGGCACACAGGATATACGCATATTTGCAGCAGCAACGCGAGCGCAACCGATCCCCGGAATAACTGTCCCTTTAAACCCTTTAAACTGATTCCGTTCCGCGCGTTAGTTGCTTTTCTGCGAGCGCTTTCATTGCCTCCGTTGTTAAAACACTGAACACCGCGCGTACACCGCACCACGGCGTTAGTGGTCCTGTAACACCTCTCGCAAAGTAGGCCTCTGTTGTGGTGCGTTCGTCGAGCGTCAGTTAACGTTAAACCGGTTTTATCGGTGAAAATGTTAATAAATCGTTAATTCAATCACAATAATTGGCCATGTGGAAAGCATTTTATGATTCTTTTTTTTTAATTCATCACACTCGCGTACAATGGTGGACGAGAAAATATCGTGTTCAACAACGTATTTGTGACAGTTTACAGTAACCGTTGGACCGTTAATTTGTTGAAATGTGTACCATTATTCTAATTATGTAAAATAAATTTAAAGGACATAAAATGGTAGAGACGATTGCGCCATAAATGGGCGCACATTTATCGAAGGAACATCGATCCCAAAGGATGTGCCAAAACCCAAAATCAATCCCAGAGATGTGCGCTCTGGATGCTCAAATCCTTAAATTACGAAAAGGGGCTCTTCCCTGTGCGCCCACTACCGATACCGAAGAACCCGAGGTGTGTCATATGGTGGGCCCTCCTCCCCGGTGGTGGTGTCGTTGACCTTTCACGCGATCTTCTCGAGCCACGCGGCACGGGTTTATGTGTCACAGAGCCCCATCATCAGCAACACGTGAGAAATTAGGTTGCCGGCTTGCCCGGAGCGGCGAACCCGGCTCGGGGCGATGATGCTGTCGCGAATATCTCCTCTCGTTTCGGATGGCGGAGACCTCTCAAAAAACAGCGGAGGGAGAAGAAGACCCCCCCCCCCCCCATTCGGACGTGATCGTCATCGGTCGTCACCAAATAAATTCCGTCGTCGTCGTCGTCGCCCGGTCACGGCACAATTTTGTCGCGGCTGCGGTGCGCGATTTAACTCTTCCGTCGTCGTCGTCGTCGTGTTCTCCTCTTATGCAAGAGCCACCACCGGCCGGCCCCCTCGACTCGAAGGGTAGCATAATCATACAGCACCACCACCACACACACGAAAAAGAGGGCATAAAAAGTGGTCTTGAAAGTGGTGCGCGCGTCCTGTAGCGGGCCGCGCTGCCACGGAAGTTCATTCATTCAGGGTGCATCACAGCACAACACAACGGTACTTCCTATGCACTTCCTGCAGGCACGCACGCACACAACCAACACGCAGCAGCCACACAGAGCGCGATCGGTTCAAGTTCTTCGCCGGCTCGGGCATTCCTTCACCACACGACGCCGACCGGGCCACGGGGCCTTCCGAGAGCAAAGACATCGGGAGGCTCGAGACCTCTTCTCGAGCGGCTTGCTGGCTGCTCCACAGAGAACAGGTTTCACTCACTCTCCTCAACCAACGATGGAAGGTGTACTGGCCTCTGCCTGGCCTCGTCGAAAAGGGTACACGACGACGCAAACGAAACACCAATCACAGGACAACAACAAACAAGCCATGGATACTGCCGTGCACGCTCTAGAGGCCTAGAGAAGAAGAGATCTACCTCCGGAAGCTGCTCTACACAATTTATTTAAAAGCCGGACCAAAATTCACCCCAAAGCCAACACAGAGAGGAGCTTTTGCTCCCGCAGGAGCCGCAAACCTTATTTAAATGTTCAAATATGCACCACGACATACACCAAACTCCTCCACGCGCTCCGACGGGTTGACACGCCGCGCCTCGTACGACTTCTTTAAGGGTGCCGCCGGCAGGATGAAGAAAGAGTGCACTGACCAGCTGCGACACAGTTTCATTCACCTCCCTTCCGGGAGGGCGACGAGGATCTGCGCGGCTCTTTTTCGTACTCTTCCCTTTTGCTCCTATTCCTCCTGGACCTAGTATGCGCTCCACACGGGAGAGGGTTCAATAACATATGAGAGAGGGGCTCGTCTTTAGCAAATTCATGTATGCATTTGGAAAAGAGTGGAACACACGGGGAGTCCTCTTCCAAGCAAGACGACAGGCTTCAGTGAACCACCGGTCCACCACTTCTTTGTGTGCTCTCGTTGATCACCAGCAGAGCCCCCCGGGGGGGGGGGGAGAAGCGGTGCTTCCTGTATCTACGGAGTGTTCTTCCGTCGTCCAGCGGAGAGCGCCTCTGGAACATGTGACTTCGTGTGCATCTGGGGCAAGAAAATCGGTAAGACACTCACAATCGCCCTGACCTCTCTAGAGACCTGCCCCACAACCGGGAACGTTTAATCACGCCTAACAGAGCTGTCAAGTGGCAAGCAGAAACACACGATAGTCGACTGATACTCTGGCCCATAAAATAGTTGCATAGAAATTGTTCGCGAAAGTATGAACAAAACACGATCATTCTGAGACGAACCATTTGCACGAGAAACCGGGTGAAACGCAGCTTCTGGAGAGGCTTCCGGTCGGTCGGTAGTCTATTGGGGGGGCTAGGCCAACAGTCTAAAAAGAGCACCCACCAAAGGTGGCAAATGGACTGTGGGCTAATCGAATTCAGCGCGCCCGTTGCGCTGCATCAACCCCACAGCAACGAAATCAAGGTACAGAGGGACACATATGCGGAGCATCTTGTCGATGCAGCAGCCAACAGCACGAGGAGCGCGTCCGCAACATTATGCACGCTTTTGCGTAAACAATCGCGATCGCGAGAACACGAATAAATCATTTGGTTTCGTCGTCGCCGTCCTTTGCTTCCGGGAGTTTGCGAGGTGTGTGTAAGCATATTTGAAGCCCACCGAAAACACAACAAGTAAGTTACCACCCGATGCTCCACTATGTTGCCGGTAATGCCGCGGAACGGATGGTGGATGGTGTGTTGTTGGCCGGCCGAAAAAGTAAACAAGTTTCTCCTCTTTAAATGCGCGACCCAAATTGACCACCCCCCACAGTGCGCGCGCGTCGCAGAAGGTTTCGAGGAACTGATGGCCATTGGCCTTCTCTGTCACTCCCTCTCAGAGAGAAATTAAGATATTTTGGGGTTTAAATTTTGTTGACTTCTACAGAAATCAATTAATGGGACAATGTTGCACGACAGGCAACGCGCCGCCACAAACTCCGATTTTTGGGAAATGAATACAAGGCGGAAGCTGTGGTCTGGTCTTTCTTTTGGTCAAGAGAATCGGAACTCGGTTTTTTGTTTTTTTTTTGTGAGTAAAACGATCGAGTGCCCTGCAAATGCATGCGTTATCGGAAGTCTCTTACCCCGACATATGCTGGGGAGCATTACACACTTCTTGTCGTCGTGCCGTGAGCCGAAACGGAACGGAACGTGACCCGGAAGGGTTTATTGGAGTATTTTGACGGACCTCTCTCGGACCTTATTTCTTTTACATCGTGGCTGGTGGTGGATGGGTGACGGAGGGACCCAGTACTGCTAAGGGAAAAGCCAAAGGCCTACTCTATTTCAGCCACCCTCTCTCAGCCCCATTCTGCGTGGAGGGTAAACCGGATTTAACGGGTCCCTCTGTGTGTGTCCCTCTACTTAAGACACCTCTCGCCCCCTTTCGCCATCAACCGAGGCCCGGTGCGTGCCTATACACGGTGGTGCGCGGTTTGTGGCAAGAGTGGTGGTCTCTACTGCCCGCGCGCTCCTCTCGATGACTCGAAAAGACCGTTACAGCACACGTAAATGCGGCCACGTCGGCAGGAAGAAAAGCTGCCGGGAAAAGGTCAATCGGCTTGGGGGGCTTGAGGAGAGCTTTTCGATTTCTTGAGGGCTCATCAAGTGGGAAGGGGGGACGCACAGCAGGAAGGACGTAGTATATTAACCCCTATTTGCGATCCACAGAGTTTAAATGCCAACCCGGAAAACTTGCGCCATTGGCCCTTCTCAAGACGATCCCAGAACACCTCTACAGTGCAGCATCATCAGGTAGGATGATCAAAACCCCACAACACACTCGTTCTCTCTCTCTCTATCTCTCTCTCTGTCGGCAGACCGCGCGTGATCATCTTTCGATCATTTGATACCGCTGGATTCTACTGAGGCCAGGCGAAATATGATGACACAGTTGCTCAAATCACTGGAATTCCTACGATCAGCATTTTCACGAGCGGCGTCACGTGCTGGGTAAGATAACCCCTACTGCCACATCCAGCAAAAGCTGAATTCTGAAGATGCACCATAAAATGATCACCTGGCTAGCAAGGAACTGACTGGTATAACCTTGCCTAAGGTTTGACGCTTCTCTTTGGTTCTACCTTTTCATCGATTCCAAGGCTAGTTAGATGACAATGTTTCGATTCAGGGCACCATTCTCGTCCACTTGTGAAAGAGACTGCACTTAGCAGCGGAAAAGCAAGCCACGAACCTACCGTTTCTATTTTCTACACTCAATAAATCGTCCGCAGCCCACAAAAGATCTCGTTACTTAAAAGTCGAAAAAGCAACTGCTGCTAGTTGGAACAAGAATTATCATCACAGAACCATCACCGTTACAGAAGAGCGTTTTCCTTATAGACCATCTTTCAACGATCAATCCCGGGGTTGGTTGCGGCGCGCCCTACAGCAGCATTTCAGGTGGCGCACTCCTTTGCCCCCCTGGGGGCTCTTTACTGCCCCCAGCAGCCACGATGATCCCATCGAGCGTTGAGAAATTCGATTCGCTGCAAGTAATCAAAACTTAATTCACAACTCCTTTCTGAGTTATGGTGTCCCCGCCTCTGTTACGAGTCGGGTGGGGCTTATTTGCGTTCAGACCCGCTCCTCTCCTGCTGTTCGGGGCCACCACCGGTTTCCAGGGGGACGCCCGTGGGATTGAAAAGAAAATCGCCACAGGCAATCATCATCCCCGTCGTTTTCCTTATACGACGCTGCGAGACGACTGCAAACCGACCAAAAGCCAAACGCCGCCTGCTGTGCATCAACCTCTTCAGAAAGAAAATGCCGCCGCTCCACACAGGAAATTTGTCGTCGGTGGGCTCCCTTTTGAGCTGCATTTAATTTGAAAAGGATATGGGGTGTGGGCCACACACGCACACATTAAAAAAAAGCCGCCTGCGATGGCCACGTAATAGATGATCTTTGTTCAAACCAAATCCTTCTCATTATAATGGACCACCCCTTTTGTTGGTTCAGCAATGAATGTCACTTTAAGGAAGAAATCGTCAAAATTAAAACAATTGTTCGCAGTGTTGGTTAATTCAACGAGTTTCGCGTGTGCCACATAATCTTGGGCATCAACGTTTGAGACACAAGCCAATATATGCACCATGGCGGCGACGGCGGTGGTTATACAACATTCAATTTCTGCACAAAGCCTATGGGGCGGTTGGGTTCGCGGCGAGACGCCCAACAATCAACCACCCGAGCGCGCGCGTGAGGGTGGCTATCGTCGTAGCGACACGCGGAAAGAAAGGTCAATGTTTCGACAAAACCTTGACAGTGCGCACCGGCCGCCCCATCGTAGTCGTCGTGGTCTCCCCAGTCAGTCTTATGTTTCTTGCACGCCAAACACCATCATAGTCGCCGGCGAGCGCAGGCCCCAACAACAATGATCGCACAAAAATATGCTTCTCGCTCTAACATTGCCATCACCATCGGCATCATTAAATAATCAACCGCACACGCTAGGCGCTTGGTGATGTTAGTGTGTAGATCACTGTGCTGTGTGTGTGATTGATGTCTCCCAGTGGTGATCCTTTTGTGGGATTTAATTCAACGTTGTCTGGGCCATAGTTTGTAACGAAAGGAAAATTGAAGAAAATCGCGTTTCCATCCACTACTAACTGAGCCAACGCGGGCGATGGCAGCTTCTTCAGGTGTCGTGGTATTTTTGCTGTTCGGGGCTGTACCTATTGTTTAACATAGAATTGCCACACCCGCAACAATCACGCACCACGCGATCGCGCATTGCTTCCGCCTTCCGTCGGAAAACCCAAAAACGGTCATAAAAGTCCAAAAAGTAATATGGGCGGTGTTAGTCCGCACGCGTGTGTGGGTAGCAGCGATCTTCATTTCATGGCTCTTTTCGTCGTCGACGAGGTGGCCGACATCATCATGTTCGTTAGAGAATTCCCAAAATGGTGTTTTAAAAAAGGTAGTGCCCGTAGCACACACGACATCAATTAGTCAGCGCCACGTGCCACAGAAGACGCAGGCACTGCTGAGAATGAAGTTGAATTTTTCAATCCGAGTCGGAACAGGCACATTAGAATGAGCCGTATAGAGTCGCTAACGAAAGGCTGAGCCTTCAATCAAGAACACCACACGTTAACTATTTACATTTTGTTCTACACGAGCTAACTTCTCTGCATAGGGGACCTCTGGTTGCCCTGTTAACGATGGGCCGGATTGCTGTTATTCTCGAAAATAAACCCTGGACGGAACGAAATGTGCCCGGGGATCGACTAGTATTTATCAAAATAAAACGAAGCTAAATAACCGTTAAATCGCGACACACAGACAATAGAGAATTGCATTCGTATCGAATAGGACAGCATGGGCTATAATAGTTGGAAAGTGGTAAACGTAGAGCAACGACACCCAGGACGGGACACGGATAGTATATAATTTACGACCAACGCAAAGTTCAATGTCAGTGTCGCGCGCTGGTACTGCTCGACGCCTGAGTCTATGCTGAATGAATGTTAAAAAACGGAGGCGCGCACCTGTGACCGTGTCCGCGTTGCGTTGGTGACGCAAAAGACCCGGCGTCCGCGCGTTTGTGGCAATGACAATGAATGGGGAGAACTCCGCGCGCGTTTTGTCACCTCTTTCTCCCCCCTCACAACAACCCACAGTATAACGATAGTGCAAGAAATTCTTATGACCTATGTGCTATGTTGATCTATCATCATCGATCTAACCTTTAGTTCTTCATCAATCAAGTGCCTCTTTAAACAAGTTAACTTCTCCTCAAAACGATTGTTTTATTGGACCAACAGCTAAAACTATAAAATCACTGCGTGGACCTCTGATCCGGACCATCATTATCGAGAGAGTACAGCTGCAGCTCTCTGCGGGCTGCTTGAATCGCATTAAAGTAGAAGGACTATTGTGGCCAAAAAATATCGGGAATTCGCTCAAAAGCCGAAAGCCGATTGTTCTAAATCTGTGTTATTGCCTGTCAAATAATCCCTACTCTATGCCTTCTATCTATGCGAGTGGTCGATGTCAAAATGATCACGAAAATGTGATGATCGTGAAGACAACCGGTTCGCGATATTCTTTTACCACAGTAGTACTTATGAGCGCGGTGTGGTGTTTCAATAAATGATTATCATCTTTACGATCCGTGACACACACAATCATTCGCGGGACGTAAATATTATCCTCCCCTCGTAAAATTTAATATGCTAACGATCATTAGCCATTTTTTCAGTCATTTCCCTGCGCGGCGCTGCAATGGTGCACACCCCCATCAGTACCACTGCTTGTGCTGCATAAAATCATTATTGAAGTCCATTTTATTGCGGAAAAGATATAAACGTGTAACAAAAATCCGTCTATAAAATGTGAGATGCCGGGTGCTGTTGTTTCCAATTCTGAAGCGCGACCTTTCACCGTTCAAGCATTCCTTCCGCCGAAGAAGCCTTGACATTTCTCAACTTATGCTCCCTACTCCTGTGCAAGTGTTGGCGTTGGACTGCGATCAAATTACTGGAATATTGCACCCGTAATTGGGATTGTGAAGACGCGACGCATGACGTCCGTAAAACGCGCATATTTGTGTGGCGCGTTATTACTAACTCCTAACTCGTTCACCAAGTAGAGCCCCCGGCTGGAGGGTTCCATCCAAGATACGTTTTGTCCACATCATTCCAGATCATCGAATGGCTAAGGAGAGTTGTTCCCAACTGACCCCGGGAAGGTATCGTCGTCTGGAGTAGTGTCTTTCCCGTTAGCTAATTTCTTAATTCAAACTTTCGAAAAGCTTCAGTGCCGAGCCGAAGGATAAAAAAAAATATGAATGGCCATTATAGTGTCACTCTTGCATTTTCCCAATCATCTTTGGGCCGTTTGCTCACACTGCGGGCACAATAATCATAAAGAAGGACACCCACAGAGGCTACATAAAATAGATTTTCTCACAGGTTATTGCACTGTCGATGTATACGGCAAATCACGGTTGAGTAAAATGACAGGAACCGCGACGAATAAAAGTCTTGATAAATAAAAGGAGAGACGCATAAACGTGCGGACAGGACAGTGTAAAAACGCCAGAGCACGCCTGAGGTGCCCACAACCACGTCGTTTGGCCGCCTTCATGCAAAGCTGGACACCCCAGCAGTTAATGGCCCTCAAACAAACGGAAAAGAATCATCTAACGCAGGATGGCCATCTCCACTCTCCTTGGCGATAAAAGTAGGGCCGGCCAGCCGGCCGCGCGCCTCACACGTTTATGGATAAATAATATAAATGATAAAAAATAGGCTTTCATCGCGCGTTCCGTGCGTAATAACCTGTCCATAACGAAGCCCCTCCTCCGCCGTTCGCCACACTCTCTTCCGTGTTAGGCCCGGAGCGGACAGCATTACGTCAGCGTGAGCGCGCCTGGGGAGTGTGTTAGGACAGGGCATCATGATAATGACACATTTCTCCCTTCGAGCACTCCACCGTGTGGCCGTCCTCGGAAGGTAACATAGATTGTAAAAAAAAAAGAATTAGATGATTGAACAACGGAACTCCAGTGGAGGTTGACTGAAGAAGGAGCGCCCCCGGGAGTTGCGGCCAGCATCCATACACACTTGCGCCGCACGCGCTGCTGCTGCTGCTGCTGATGATGTTGACATACCAAACCCATTAACCGGACACACAGCAGAGTCTCCTTCTTGCACCGTTAGGTTAGGTTAGAGAGACCGGCGGCTGTCAAACGGTCACTGCCCTGCTTCTCTTCACGCGAAGCTGCGGTGGGAGCTCGCGGGTCCGATCAACCGTGGCCACAGTCCGCGTGTGTCTGTATGGTGTCTGTATGGTTCGAGAAACAACCTGACCAACGGCAACTAGCGTCCCGCCACCCGCCCGCCCGTTTGTCTCGCACACGATGATCCCCGCAACAAGTACAATGACGAGGCGCGTCTGTTCTTGGGGCCGGAATAGACCCCCGCAACCCACAGTCTGAGTAGATTCCTTGAGAGGGAGAGAGCGACGTCAAGAGGGCCCAGCCACCAGCTCCTCGTAGAGGGGCTCAAAGAGCGCCCCCGTTTGCCGGAGGATTAATCACAACAACAACGATTGATGTGATTTTTGTGCCAAGTGCATTTTTGCACCATGTTTTTGTTGTGATAAAGACGCACACCAACTACAAATCCACAAATCGATCAACAACCCTTTTCGATGTCAAACGAACGCCAGAGTCCAAATGGGGGTCTAGGTCTGGAAAATTGTCGACCTTTTTCCTTTTCCATCTCCGAAAAGATCGATTGCGGTGCAGTCGATCACCGTGCAGATTATCTTCGCTGCTGCTCTGGGCTCTCTTAGCTCTGGGAACTTATCTTGCACATCTTGCGACGTTCGCGCGGCGTCATTCACACACTCTTCCCTACCTCCGCAGAGTAGACATTATATTCTGTGGCACCAGAGATTGATATGAACAGATATAATGTGCAGGCAGTGAGGACCCGCCGCCATTAGCCACCCCCCCTTGTATGGGCAGGCAACACACCTTCCTCCCCCCGGTTGGGGTGTCCGTGAAGGGGCGAAGGCGGAAGAAAAACGGCCATCGTTCCCCGTTAGAGGTTAATCACTTTTCTGTACCATTCTGGGGGCTCCGAAGGACTGACTGACTGACTGATGGGGCGCGCGCAGGCAGTTGTGTGTGCCGGGGGGAGGATGATCAATTTTTGCTCTTGAATAGTGGTGCGCGGCGCGCGCGCACCCGCCAATGGAATGGGCCACAGTGCGCTAAATGGGAGAAAAGTGGCACACACAAAGCATAGGCTCTCTTATGCCTCCTCCGAAGATCGGCCAGAAAGAAGATCATCGTGCAGAGCACAGAGAGCAAAGTCCGTCCGCACGAGAAACGAGCGAAGCACCGTGGCGAAGTCGGAGCGCTCTGGGGCCGACCTCATCGATCTTTCCCTAACCTGACTTAACACACCGGTCAAAGCACCAACAGAGCCCCCGCGTCCGGGGTGCGGTGCACCGCCACTGGAATGTGTATTCTTTCGCGCTACGTGTGGTGATCTTTAAAGCCTTGGGGCACCTCCATCTCTTGTGGGAAGAATTTTTGGAATAGTTTCTTCTAAACGATCTTAACAGTTGGCGGCCAAGACATTGGCACAGCACAACAATTGATAGAAATTTTGGTACTTTAACAGGGTACAGAGATTTTGACAACTTTAGCCAGAGCACCTTAGCCAGACGAAACAGACAACCCAACATAGCGGAGCTGGAAGATCACCCGTGAAGCATGCAAAATTAATAAAAAAAAAAACGAACATCGCCCGCGCCCAAGAAAGGGAGAGCAGAAACCGGACAATATATATCATTAACATATTGAGGGGTTCTAATAAACGCGTGGCACGTGTCTGGCCAGTTTTCTTCTTCTGCTTGTGCCTTCATATGCGCCATTATTGGAAGAAGCCGCTAAGCGACGTTTTGTCTGCCATTGTCTAACACTGCACATTTTGCTTCTTCTGAAGCAAAAGCTCTCACAGAGCAGCAGCAGCACCGCGATCATCATCGTCATCAAAAGCATCTTGAGAACTTGCGCATTAATTACGGTACAATAATGAGCGTGGTCGTAATGCTGCTGCTGCTGCTGGGATAGTTTGAAAAGCAAAAGTTGGAGCAAACAATGCAAGAAGAAAGTGAAGAAAGTTCGGGGCTCGGCCGAGAAGTTTCACCCGGTTCTGATGATGGTGAGAAGATGAGGTAACCCGAACCACCCGGTGATAAATTTTCACCTCTAGAAGGTTTAAATTCCGAGTAGAAGAGGAAAGTAGTGTAGGTTGAAGAAAGTGATGCTGCTCCAAACGCCACTTGGAAAAATTCGCACGGCTTGAAACAATGAACCCGACACGAACAAGAAAAAAATATCGCATTACAAGTCGCATTGCTCAGAACAACCCTAGATAGGGCGGCGGTGGCAAGTGTTCTTCTAGTGGATCGCTAATAAGATGAAGAGAGGGATCGTTTTGTTAGAGGTTGCGCATTTTGCACCGTTCATAAAATCATTTGCGGAATGTGTTAGAAAAGAAAGAAACGTTTAGCATTATGTGGCGGCAGGCAGCATACACTTGGCGCGCAGTCGGTTGCAGTCAGGCGCATAAAAACGAAAGGAATGTGGCGATGTGAGACGTTGGTGGTGATAAGGAAAAATGTGGGCGATGATTTTGTTTTGCCGAGCAAGGATGCTGCCTTTTGCTGACGCGTGCACTACTCAGAACAAACCCGAGCGCGCGCCACGGTATGATGAAGAATGTGGCGGGCTTTTATTATACTAATATGTTTCCCCGCCTTTGCCGGCCGGCGTCTGGCAATCAAGGTCACAACAACAATCTTTTTCAACTTCTCGAGCGAATATGTATAAAACTAACATTTTTTTATTTTAATCATAAAAACAAAAACACAGAGAAAGAGAGTAGACACGACGTTATTTTGAGCATCAATATAAAATAAACAAAAAAATTATAAACAGCAAAAGACCACACAGAAGTCGGAGAGCTGAGAAAGCCGACCCGAAAGAACTTCCCAATGACGTGAAATTTAATACACTCTCTGCTGTGTTTGACCGATCGGTTTAACGGGCCGACGTAAAAAACGAGCCAAATCATGTTTCCTTACTTAGTGCCACATAAAAAAATTGAGACTGTATAAAATCTGACTAACGGCACATTCACCCGTCAAAAACGGGTTGTATTTGTGGTAAATTGCAACGAGTTTTTAGACACAAATTGAAATTAGTGGTCCAAAAATGATCATGGACATTGAATTTGCAACAAACACTATCTAAAGACCGTATTCTACAAAGTGAATGTTACATCTCCGAGATTGAACGACCTTACACGGTATGTCTGTTAAAAATAACGAAACTGCCCCTATAACTCCAATGAAACACACAAGATTTTGGTAAGGGATATTTTTAATTCGAAATACTTTCCATTTAAATCAATACAACGTCGATTCTGATAAGATAATTTTCAGTGTCTTTTTTCATACATTTCAGCGCCACCATAAACACGATCTTTTGCGTGGCCCTGCATAAGAAAGTCAGCTTTGACCGAAAAAAGTAAAAGATTGACAATTGGGTTGATTTGGCTTGGGAATGAAAAACCAAATGTCCTGTCTCAACATATTGAGCGCTTTGAATTAATGCACGCGTTTTTATTCGATAATTGCTGCTTTCACGCGCACCGTGGCCCTGTTTTTCAATGTCATGGATTCTTCCAATTCTTCATCATTAAGCATTTTTGGCTGTCCAGGTCGCTCTTGGTCATGCAAGTCAAATTCACCGCGCTTAAAACGCGCAAACCACTTCCGACACGCTCTTTCAGAAAGAGCATGTTCACCATAAACATCAATTAAAAGACGATGGCTTTCGGTAGCACTTTTCTTCATATGGAAGTAATGAAGAAGTATTCCCCGCAAAAACATTTGCCCAGGCACAAAACTCGACATTTTAAGATGCTTCAAAAAACAAAGTAAAAAAGTAAGTAAGTAAAAAAACAAAGTTGTTTACTTTGAATTAAATGCGTTTTCCAGTTGCTCTTCTCTACAGGAGCTGATGAGATGGTTTCCACGACGTCTTTTAAGCCGACTGGAACCGGGAGAGTGAGTGTAGCAGGGTTATTGAAAATCTCGAGTTTCGTTTACGATCGCCGCCGAATTGAATCTGAAAATGGGAAAGAAACAACGAAAATATCGGTTAGTTCTTCTATTTGCCAAAGTGAGACTGTCGTCGTCGTCGTCGTGCCAAGAGAATTTGGTCATGTTTGTTGCACACGAAACTGGAAAGAAACACTCACGCGCCCGCGATGGTCGACAGAAACCACGCATAGGCCGGGACAAGTGCAATATTAGTTTAGAAAAACACAATTTTGCCCTCGTTCCAGCCGACACGTAGGCTCTGGAAAAAACACTCAACACAACGTCGGTCCTTTTGCTATCAACACACACACACGCACACTTATAACAGGAAGCAGGCTTTGCGATTATTACTGTCACCAATCGTAGGTTCTCGAAATTGTGCACAATCTTCCTTGGATCGATCTCACATCGTCGTGGTGACGCCAGAGGCTTCGAAAAACGAGAACACCTAAAACACCGCGTTTCTGTGCCGACCGCCGTTTTTGATGGGGGATATTCTAATTTCACTTCCTTCTTTGTGATGGTCCACCCTACCGTTTCTTGAACGACACCTTTTTGGCAGAACTACAGGGAACTCGGGCTGGACCATTCTCCCGAAAGGACCCAGACGGTACGTAATGTCTATCATTAGAATGTCTCAGATCGCCTCAGCTGAGCTCTGGGTGATTGGCTTTGGCTGGCTGGCTTATTTGTTACGACACACTTCTCGTGGACCTGACAGCCGGCCTCTGCAGACGGCTCACCAGACAGGAGCAGGTTAGTAACTCGATCTATATTGTGTAGAGGCGAATTATTTCGAAGCAGGATCAAGACACGAGACGATACGAGAATGGGTTGTCTCATTCTCTCTCGTTTAATTTTGCCAAAAAACAAAAGGCAAGCTTCCTATCCGGCCAATGGCCGCCGAACCGAAATGGACATCGAGAAGCAATCCAGATATTCAACACCATCCGACCAGACCACGGCGCCCTGTGTTACTAACCAGTTCCGAGCGGTTCTCTCGAACGAGACCGCCCCGTTCTCTTCTTTCCAGTTTCCAGACCATTTGGAGAGACCGGAAACCCGGCACGAATCTGACCTCTCTTTTCTAGACCACCGAGACCGATCAGTCCCACACCGCACTCCACTTCGCTGGACTGATTCGCCTAATCTTTTCCCTTCCGTATGTCAGAGCATCGGTCGATGCACCATCGGCATATCGATGCCGCCCGTTATCAGCCCAAAGCATAAAGAAGATCCGGGGCGGTGGGCCGAAGGAACGACGGCGTACTGAATGACGTTTTTCGGTATGTTTCTGCGAAGGCAGGCCCCGGTTCTCCCCGGTTATTTCGTTCATTGAAACCTGTTATTGCCGCACTTTGCACACTTTGCTCCCTGCGGACCGGAAAGCGTGCAAAGAAGCATCAAATAATTCGTCTTCTTCTTTTTGAGCCTCGGCGGATGTCTGGTGGTCACCACTTAAAAGAAGAAAAAAAACGGTTCACATCCAAACCGTGAGAGACGAAAAGTCCAAGGTCCGACCCCCCTTTCCCTCCGATCCGGTACCAGGATCCACACGAAATTGGATACAGCACTGGCCGGGCCGGGCCCGGCCAGCACCAGCAGCCACCGTCTCCTCGTGGGCACTCGACGTAACCTAATACGGATATAGGATGGGGGGGCGAGTGGCGTGGCGGTCGGGTTCGTCGGATGCGCGCGGATCTCCGCTCAGTGTGCGCCTTCATTAGAATGTCAGCCTCACCCGCGTCGTTTCTTAACATAATGATATCCCTTGCGCGCGCGCTGGACGAAGCCCAGAAAGCGACGGAGGAGCAAGGTTATCGCGCGAGCACGGCAAAGCAAAAAAAGTGTCTAAAGTTACAGCACAGAGCCCTCCCCTGCTCGGAGATTACTGTAACGGAGTGCACCTCTTTCCGAAAGTAGCCCCCGACAACGGCACATCAGCAACAGTCCACGCGAGATGTCGGCCAAAAATCGGGAGGAAATGACGATCACCAAAAATCCGATTTCCTCTATCGAAACGGTCCAACACCGGACGACAAGAAGTTGTGACGCTGTCCCGTTGGTTGCCCTCCCGTGAAAATGTCCGGAACCAGTGTCGAGGGGCGGGAGTCCGGTCCGTCAACTCTCGATCCCGCTAGGCGCGTAAAAAGAAAACGCGACCCAACACACCTTTGTCTCCATCACACGCGGCTTTCTCTGTAAACAGGAGCACAGACACACGCATGCGTGTGTGTCCACGAAATTGCGTGGACCCCCCCTCTATCCCTCCGCCGGTTGGACCGCGAGAGGCGCGATTAAAAGTCTCTTAATTGCTGTTTATTTACGCATACACGCGCCGCGCGCGATCGGCGACTCCCCGCGATCCGTTTTCCGGTCACCGGTCACAGCAGCCGGCCGCCGCGGCGAGAAGCGCTATCGACGCGATCATCACACATCATTTGGGGGAGGGTCGGTGGCGAGATGGTGACACACATCTTCATCTTCCTCGCCGTCGCCGTCGATCTCTCTCTCTCTTCCCGATGGGGTACGTGTTCTAGTGTAACGGTGATGATTACTGATCGAAGAAAAACAAAGAAACTCTCATTCGAATCTTGGCACCACCGCTGAACCATCGACCCCCCCGGGAGTGTGTCACCACCACCACCACCACCCGGTTCCCCGTTGGAGAAAGGGACCAGCGCGCCTCGAAGAAAGCCCAAGAAAATGGGAGAATCGACGAAAGACGGGACGCGCGCGCCCAAAACTCGAGAGTGGGGAACGTGTTACAACATCTCCTCTCGTTCGCTCGCCTTCCATCCAGTCCCACCCCCGGGTGGCATCATAACGGATCTGCGCCGAGCGCGACCGGTTGCGGTCAGTTACCCACCACTCCGCCGCCCATCACCCCGCCAACAAATGACAAAACCTCACCCCGCCCGTCCGTGTTGTCGGTGGTGATCATTCTCCAAAAAAAAAAACGTTCAAAATACCGTCCTCCTTGTAGCGATCGACGACGCCTTGGAGGCCACATACAGAGCACGCGCGGCGCTCACCCGCCCCTTCCCCAACAGAAAAGCGCCATCGTATGAGCACACTTTGCCGTTATAGTTAACAGTACCTTTTCCACTCCTCGCTCAGCCAGCCCGCCAGCTCCACCGGGCTGAGGTCGCGGTTGAAACGAGGCGTTACTAAAGAACGGAAGACACACAGCACATCACCATCTCACACACCACACGAACCGAGACCGAGAGAGAGAGAAGGAGAATGTGGGCGCCCCAAGGATGGCACAACCCCTCACCCGGCACCGGAAATGGTCCACGAATTTCTGGACTCCCACAAAAATTGTATCCTCCACAAATTGAGAGGCAGAGCTAGGATACAACAATAGTACAGATTGCCGTGCTGGAGAGTCCTATTTACGAGCGGAAAGTGTCGGGGAATGTTAATTGTGGGGCGTCGCGTTTAAAGGGGGCTCCGCCGCTCGCTCGCTCGACGGTCCCAATAGCAGCGCGGCGGCACTCTGCATATGTAAAAGGGAGAAGAGAAAGAAAAATCACGCTCATATGCTAAGTGGGGGGCTATGCTACTGGCTGGCGGGCGAAACAAACGGTTCTTTGGAACAGTAGTCATCCCTCATCCACCGCCCCCCTTCGGTGGGTGGCAGTCTTGGGCAGTGGGGTGATACAGGAACCTTTGGAGATTTTGGGATGATGCTCCTCCGACAATGAAACTGGAACTGGAGCCAAAAACACTTGGCACACGGGCATTGGGAACCACACATGATTCCCCGGGGACAGAAAGGACAGAGAGAGTAGGATAGGAGTTCATTTTTATGGTAACAGCCCGGTGAGGTCGTCCGCGTCCGCCCCGCCAATGAACCGGAACACCACCAGGCAGGCAAAAATACAATAAAATAGGCTGACCGAAATACAGTTAACTTGCGCACGGCGGTCATATAAATGCATGCTCTAAAATCAAATGAAGCGTCGCGTGTTTAGCATCTTTCGCCCTGAGAGACGGTGGCCACCGACACAGACAATCCTCCTTCCTCTCTCGGATGGAGTGGACCGGACCCGTGGTTCCGTTAGTTGAAGAAGAAGAAAAAGACAGAGGCTGAGAACGCGTGGCATAGAAGATGGTCCATCCCGCGGGCGGGGGGGTCATATAAGATCGGCCACGAACACGGTAGGGAGAACAATCGATTCGATTCTGGCGCGATCGATGGCATCCACTTCCAAAGGAGCAAGGGAGGATCAGAAGTGGCGATGTTGTAAACCTGATCAATTCACCAATCCAAAAAGCGTGTTATTGACATTATCAGTGTTGAGAGCCCTTCATTTTGTTGTAATTTGTTTATTCTACATGCTGCCATTAAGCTATTGCTACACTCTGGCTGGCCTATGGCTATGCTGGTGACCCAGAGACATTGTAGGTCGAAGGCTCTTCTCCGATGTAGCTCATGCAGACATAAGGGGGTCGAACAAGTTGCGGATATTCTCGGGCTGCAGATAAACATGTAGCTAGCAGCCAAACGGGTCATTCTACAGACTGAGGAAACTATTTCGCTCAAATCTCGTGTCGAGACGGTCGAGAAGCTAGGACTATACAGCGCGTCTAAGGCATGCATGGACTCTGTCCAGAACTGACGAAACCCTCTTCTTGGCCGCGTCCGAGAGGAAGATACTCAGATTGGTATTTCGCCCCGTACTGTCGAGCAGCGTATGCAGTGCCTCGCCAAGCTCCGTTGGGCAGGGCATGTCATGAGAATGGTAGACGACAAACGCACCCGCACCAGTCTCCGAATCGAACGATCATGTTCGATGGCATTTATCGAGATCTATCGAATTAATCTTGGGATTCAACAGGTTTGAAGTCTGTGTCCCGATGTTCAATGCAAAGCAGATTTGCAGCACACAACAGGTCACACTTGTGAATCTCATTCGTAGATCATCGTCCTGACAGTGCCCATCAAATTGAGTGCAAAACTTTGTGAGAGCTGCTGGCTTAATAATGCTGGAGGCTTTCGTGTCCGTTCTAATAAAAAAAAAAAACAATTGTGATCGATCAAACTTGATCGCATTTCACGGTATCACACGTCGATGGCGCAATGGTTTAGGGGGCTTCCAATTCCAGCAACGAACGAAAAATGAAACGATTTCGAAGGAGAACGCTCTGCCGCATGGCGGTGCAACCGTTGAACCAAAAAAGCAAACACAAACTAGCCGTTCGTCAGCGATAAGGGAACCCGCGCACCCCTTCGAGGAATCTACGGGGCAGGCAATGGGGAGTGTTAGATTTTCTTCGACCATAGAACGCCGCGATATAATCAGAGCTCTCTAGGCCGGCGCCGTCGTTCCAGGTATCACACACCTGGCCGCGAAAAGGAGTAACATAAGACCCCGCACAGCAAGACTCTGCTGACAGCTGCATCGACAAGATCCAAGCCAATGCTTCTGCTTCTTGGCGGCGGTGGTGGTCACCCACTACTACTATCTTTACTGCGAGCCGAAGCACACATAACCGGGCGGTGTATCTTGAGAAATGCGGCCCAGCCCAAGACGGAGGAGTATGTCAACAAGATACCCGACACAACACGCCAGGATCATAAACGATAGCGGAGTAGCAGCTGTTCATACATACTCCACACCGCCGACCAACACGGACAGTTTATTCTGGTTCCGGGCTACTCCGGGGCGCACCCGATGGGTGGATCAGCATAATATGTTTACACACTCCTCGGGTGCAGAGGAGATCGGGAAGTTTCGTGGAACAAAGATTGGACTGCATGTCTCTCGGGCGCTGGATCGTTCAGCGCGACCCCCGCAAGAGAGCATGAACAAGAGCAATGCTCGCGGCTCGGTCATTGACGCGTTCGCCGCGGACGAGATAGAGAGAGAACTGAGAGAGCGCGGTGCGTACTCGGGCGCGATCCGCTTCTACTTCCGCCATTTGAACCAATAGTATGGTGTCTCTGTCTGTTGGACTCTTATGCTCTTATGTCGTGCGTGAGGTAGTGCGCCGGTTGTGGTCATTAGGTCGGATTTGGCATCATAACAAAGGGTTCCTCCTGGGCCCCCCCAAAAACCCGGTACAGGGTCACGCGGAGCAGAGCGAGTATGACGACGGCCTTTTGGTTCTAAAGATTTGGTAGATTGTATCACTTCAAAACGCTGCTGATGGCCGGTAGTAGTAATCGAACAAGTATTTAAACAAATAATGGAAATTTGGAGCGAAACACTAGGGCTCAAAACAACGCGACACCTAACCAACGATGATCACACACGATCGTTGTTGTTTGGGCGGGCGCGCCTTCTACTAATACAGGGGTAATCCTCGAGAGAGCAATGTTTGTAGTTTTAATTCCTCCTTTTTCCAATTGGTTTTACTGTCGCTGTGCTGTGCCAGCCCCCCGGTTGTGGTGGTGATGGTGCGCTGTTGCTGTATGTGTGCTGGTGTGTTTTACTTTACTTTTTTCCTCACCATTTACAACGCGCTGATCGCATTTGCCCGCCCCGATTGAGAGGGAGGGACACGGCGGCGGTGGTGTCCATGACGCGGTTCTGCTGTGCGGTAGCCGGCCGCAGGAACGAACCTGCCTTCCACTTCCCCATCGGCCCCGCAACCGTTCACTCTGAGCGCGCAAAAGCTTCACGCTTCACGAAGCACCATCATTTATAACATAGCACACACCACACACAGAGTAGTGTAGTGGCGGCGGTGGCCACCGGCTCCAACGGACGCACCAAACCCCGGGCACGACCACGCCGCCGGCCATACACACACACACACACACAAGGGAGACACAAAATACGAGGAAAATGTAAAATTATTTTAACCCTCTACGCGCGCCGTAGCTCTCTTCCACCCCACAACAGAGAGCCCGGCCGGGACCCGGCCCTGTTTCCGACACCATCGTCGTTCTTGGTCCCCCCATCACCCTCAGCCGCTTGCCTACTTCCTTCCCATCGGGCGCTGCGGTAGCACCACCACTGGCACTGGGGGCTCTGACAATCCATCGGTCATTTTGCTCTTTTTTTTCCCTGTGTTTCGTTCCTTTATCCTTTCGTCCCACCCTCGCCCCACAACAAGTGATTTGGAGGTATTTTAGGCCGCGGGGTGGTCTGTGACTAAAGCCGGTAGCAGCAGTAAAACAACGTGCGTCGAGAACGCTGCGATCGCGCGCCTTATGACGTCACACAGCGGTGGTGATCATTTGGACACAACCACAGAGGGGTCGGTCCACACCTAACACATTCGGTATGTAACGGGGACGAGACCATTGTCTGTTTGTTGATCGGTCGTCCCAACTTTTCCTCCTTGAGTCCCCTCGCACACAGCGAGACGCAGAACAAGGCGCAGAACAGGAAGCGTAGTAGTGATGGAAGCTTTCTCAACTTCAACGGCCACTTGTTGCGTGAGGGAGCGGTGCCTAACGTATTGTGAGCCGCCGCCTCCGCTACAGAAGGCAGAGACCGGACCGGAAACCTGTTGAGCAGAAAACAGCCCAGTAATATCCTATGTAAATGGGGGTACACGGCGGTACCCCAATGGGGACGCGCGACCAACCTGCTGTTGTTGCTGCTGGCAAAGTTCAGGGAGTTGTTAGGATACACTTTGAACAACATCCGCTGCAACTCGAGAACCAGGTTCTAGAGAGACTAGGACGCTGTTTCTTTAATTCAACGCACAAAATGTCCAATTATTTCACAAGAATTGAAGTGAACGCGAAGGTGTATGTCTCGGCTAATTTGTTGTTTCTTCCTCTTCCAAAGCGATCCCGGATAGTGAAAAAGACCACAGGATCAAGATGGATCATGAAGAATAAGAAACCGAAGCCCCAGTCGCGAATCAATAAAATTGTAGCCGATTTCCAGGAAGTTTCCAGTGTGTCCAAAATACCGACCTGGAGGAGAATCAACTCCAAAGATTCTTCGAAGCCGGAGCAGCGCGCATTGAGTCATCGATGCTGGAACAACACACGGTCCGGTCCGGTCCGGTCCGGGCCGGCCCGGTGATCGCACGTGTAGGAAGGGAGGGGGGGGGGGGGAGACGTGTTGTGTGTTTGTGCGAAGGCGCCGCCGACTGCAAACTTCAAGTTCGTTTCGGTTCGATAATTTTTCACTTTAACCACGACGACGACGCTCGGGTTGCCGGTTTGAAGCTAACACAGCACGCCACCTTCTGTGGAGCTCTCCTCGAAGCGTGTGGAGAGCTGCTTAGTTGGTGGTGCCCGAGGGGGAACATCTGAATCAATTCGAGATCTGGAAGATCTTCTGGAGAGATGTTCCAACAACCAACAGAGTACTCATATCATGTCGGGTCTACGGAACTAGAACATCCTGGATTCTCGGGGTCTGTAGTCTGTAGACAAGTCTTACTCAGCCGCCAATACCTAGAGGTCGGTTGTAGCCTAGCACGTCTGACGATTAAACTGTCCCTCGAATTCTTCACGACGGTATTGGTGGTTCCACGAAGTTTTGCTACTCGCAGAACCGTACAAAAGTACAATCCAACACATGTCCTACATTCCCTAATACGCACTCTGAGAAACACTCGCGTTCACTGGGGTTCGATCACTTTTGTTTCACACTTCCTGGCACGGTATACAGAATAAAAGAAACGTGTAATAACTTACCCCCCACAGCAGCAAGTCGATGTCTGCGATCGGGCTGACGTACGTTTACACACAACAATAGAGGTGGCGGTTGATGATCCTGTTTCCGACAAATGGCAACACAGAAGCACGATTGTAATGAAATGTGTAGAAATGACGCTGATGGTGGTCGCGCGCGTTTTTTCTTTTGTTCCTTGATCAACTTGAGTCTCCACCGGAAATGGGTCTGCCACAGCCACAAAACATGTGTGTGCGGTGGGCAAAGCGAAAAAATAAATTCCGGCGCGTCGCTTGCGAGAGATCCTTCAGCGCCGCGAACGACCCTCTTGTGTCTCTCGGCGGCGTACGTTCACCCAAAAAAAACCGACGTTCACTTACTTCCAGAGGCGGAGCAATTGGCTGGAATTATTCTCACGACGATGACGATGGCGATGGCGGGCGCGCACCACACACGCACTCACAAAAATATTCGCGAGCAATTTCTCGGTCACTGTCAACACGAAGAAAATCCATCAACCGCTACACGACGATGATGATGATCACTCGCGCTCTTGTGTCACTGGTTACACGATCGCCAAACACAGCCTGTGGCAATTTGATCGAAATCCTCCGGGTAAAATGTTGTATGTTGCTGGGTGTATGCGCGCGCGCGGGGAGCCGCTTCGTAATTCCCCCTTCGCTAAAGGGCTACCTCCTTCGGAAGGAAGAAAAACTCTGGACACATGTGCGGGTGCGAATAGCGCTGCTAAGGAGTTGATATTCTCTTCTACACCCTTGAGGCCACACACCACTAATCAATCAATCTCTCGCTGTGGATTTTCTCTTGCGAAAGGAAGAAGTTTTCACACGACGGGTGTCCAGGCAACTAGCTCTTCCGTCCGATTCCGGCAACTGCGCGCGCACGAATGAGCAGGCGTTCAGCAGGCAACATGTTCAGAGACGCCGCCAACGGACGTCGAATATCGCGCTTAATCCACCGCACGCACACATCCAAGGGCGCGCGAACGCCCGGCGCACCGACGACGCTGTCTACTCGGATCCTTTCGCTCTTTCGCTCTTTCGACTTTTGGCACCTTTCCCGCTCCATGGCCTCCTCCTGCCCTCTTGTTCCATCGTTCTTGTTCTAACTGCACGCACACAGCTGAGACCGAGCCGGCTCCAGCCGCCGGTGGCTTCTTCTTTTGTGCCCGTTCACATCGGTGTGTGCGTGAGACCGATGTGCACCGCGTGCGCACACACGCGCGCCAATGTTCCGTTTACCTTCCGTGGTTCTTTTGTCCATCTTCTTCCAACATTAAATCGCCCGTCTCGCTCGTACCAGCAGGCTTCGAGGTATGCTGCTCTTCGCCTGCGACGCATCCTTCACATTGGCGAGCGCCCTCTCTTTCTCGGCTTCTCGGAGCTCGGCGGAAAGGCAAACATTTTCCCCCCGCGAACGTTCATTTCCGTGCTCGAAAGAAATGGTTCCGATCGAACCATTTTCACCAGTTGAAGGATGAAGTTCGAAAACTTGGGAAAATGATTGTGAAAAGACTCAACAGAAGAGAGCCAGCATAGAGGAGGCCGCGTACGAAAGTGCGAAAATATGCTCCAGCCCGTTGCGAAAATGGCAAAACATTCTCCGGGATCTCTTCCTATGCTCACCCGAAACCAACGATTATGTTGCCTGCCTGCTGCGTTGTGTGCGACCGTTTTGCAAAGGTATTCTGGGACACCACACACACGCACACACGGCCCGTCTTTGCAAGTGTGCGATCGAAGCATAGAATCGGTACATATTCCTCCTGGTGGCCATCCCTCCGGGGCGCGTTTGTCGCGCTAATGTTCATGCTGCGGAAAGAGCAAGAAACGGGCGATGGAAAATTTAAAAAAGGAAACCATGCTGAAATTGTGGTGCATCGGAGCATTTATGCGCCAGAGTAGGAAGAGGAAAGAAAAACACACGAAACCAATACGTTTGCAGCATAAAATTGGGTGCCCGTTTGATATTCGGGGGCCGTGCCGCGTGTCGTGCACTTTTTGGCGGTCCAAAACTTGTAATGAAACTTCTGCTTCTTTTACCTCCAGAAGCGTCCTTCATCGAGGCGCACCATCATCAAGGGCAGTTGTGATTATGCAATCAATGTTCCCAATTTTATCAACGTTGCACCAACACCAGTACAGTCCGCATTTTGGTTGTTATTTTATCAACTAACGCAATTATATAATGTGCCCTTCGATGCGGACCGTGAAGCAAACGAATGAAGGGCTACCACACATTAAATTACCGCTGGAGGGCGGGTCCTGGGACTGGCCAAGAAAGGGGTTTTCTCGTCGCCCCAACGGTTCGATGCAACAGTTGTGTGCGACGCTGCAATCGAAGGGCGCACTCTGCCAACAACAAACCTTGACCTTGAAGTTCAAAACCGACAATTCCGAATGGGGGAAATCAACCACCACACGGCACACCAGCGGCAAATTATGCTAGGCTGTTGGTAGCAGGAAGAAAACGCAACCCCACGCGTACGCATAAATAAATGAGACCCTCACATCGAAGGGTTGTTGTTGGCCGATAGTTTAACAATCGCGACAATATCGCACTATCGACGTTGGTGTGTTGGGAACTTGATGCCGCACCAGCCAAAGTGACAGCGAAGGTAATTTGCCTTCGTCTGGGATCCTGACATGTGACAAGTTAGGATCTTAGTTCACCGTGGAAGAGTTCTATTGTATTTTTTCCTCGATGGAACTACTCCTAGTTCGTAGGATTTGCCACAAAAGTATCACAAAGAAGCTGACGAGTGCGTTGTGCGTCGCGCCACTCGACGGTCACAGTGGCCGGAAATGGTGGCAAGATTTTCAGAGAAGCCCAGGGAATCGTCACTGCCGAATCAGCAGCCTCCCCGGTTGAACAAAAGGCTCGAAATTGCGGCAGATGTTCAGCGTTCCTTCCGAATGCGACGAGCAAGGAATAAAAAGCAAAACAACGGCAGATTCTCCTGCTCGCTCGTGCACACATCCTTTGAGCTTTGGGTTGATCGGCCGTCAGGCTCTATCCTGTTCTGGGGCCCTTAAAATACGCTTCGCCGTCGAGCGATCGCCTTTGTACTAGCAACCAAGGAGTGCACGGGGCGTTCATTGCCCCCACCACTACTAGCACAGCTTCCAGTATTGCCTTCGCCATCGATGGATTGCAAGTTCCGGGGAATTTGGTGCCGCTCGACCCGCCAAAACATTGGGCACTAATTTCCTAGTACGGAGCACCGAACAAATAGCAAAAGGGCGACGACGGCGACATCGGTTGCCAAGATCTTCGAATTGTTAAAACGCAAAAACACAACCCTAGCACGCACACGTACGGCGCGCCAGAACTAAAAACGAAAGGAAGTGTCTAGCCAAAGGGACGCGGTCCCCTCGGTTGGACTGTTTCGAACCAAATTTATTTTTCGTCCACACAAAAGGGGTCGTGGCAGGAGCGTCTCAAGGTAAACCAAAGTTGAATGCAATTCCGAGAAACTGGAAAAGTCCAGTGTGTGTGAGATGAAAGTGTGGCGCATGCGAATCCACCGATCGAGGACCGTTCGTACGTGTTTGATCATGTTCGCCACGAAGATTCGATCCGTTTCTACCGATAATGGATAACTTTAGGTGACAGGGCTAGACAGTTGAGCCCACATTAACGGTCCATGCGGATAATCGGTCCGGCAAATCTGTTTCGATATCAAGAAGCGTTGTTTAGATCGATTTGGTTTCGGAAGAACGGTCATCACTCTGGAATACGTTCAATTAGAAATTGAAATTGTACGGCTATTAGACTGGGCATCTGACTCCGTCCTTTTTTCACCAGGGGCTTGATAGAGGGTTTTGTGAACTCCTTGCATGCCACGTGGTCACACAAAACTTTAGTTCCGTATCCTTTATCCTGCCCCGGTCCAGGTGCGCTCGTCGCTTGAAGGTGTGCGCGCGTGTGCGCACGTACGACGATGAATCCTCGTTCGTATTCCCGTTCCCCATTTGCCATGGTTTCATTGAAACGAAAGGTGAAACGACACACACAGACCTACAGCTGGGCCAATGGAGGAAAACAAAATCATCCGGACCTCAACAGTGAGGATGGCGGCTAAATGAAGGAAGCCTTGTGTCCTTGTGGCCTGGCCATTGGAGCGTGCTCTTTATAGCGTTAGTTCCAGAACCCAGCCAGCAGCCAGGGAGCCCCGTGGAGAATCACAAAACCGGTAACCAGATGTCACCGTCGGCTGGTCGGAAGAAAAAGGATCGCCGCGGTTACTGGGAGCTATGGCGCGCAGGAAGTTGGGTTTTTATTGCGAGAACGCAGCAGCTTTCGTTAGATAACGCGAGCATCTCTTAAACAACTGTACTTTGTCAACTACTGACCGTTGGGCGATATTCTGACGATGAAATGGCCTCACAGTTAATAGTGCCATCAACGATCGCCAATCCAATTCGTTCGTGGAGCGTTTTTTTTTTTTTTTCATCCGTTTAAGGACCCCGTTCACACCCCGCAAAATTGGTGCCGCGAAGTCGGAAAGGTTGTAGCTAATATCCAGGGGGCCAATTGTTGCGTCAACTTGAGAGCCACCGGACACGCCGCCTGTGTGTGCCCTTCATTTCCGTGCCCGAAGCGACAGTTAGATGGCAGGACAGAAGCCTTCGTCTGACGTGCGAGCGCGGGAAGGAAATGAAAAATTCGCCCAAAAACGGGGCCGGGGCCGCACAAAGCGCAGTTAAATCTTCAACTTCACGGCACAACCCCGTCCTGCACCTGCACCGTTGTCGCGTCAGGCCTCCGCGGCACGAGATAATTGCAACGTCCGAGAGTTGCGAACAGCGTGCTTTCCGATGGGCTTCGGCGGGAAATTAAACCGTTCGCGGTTCGAGCAGTTCGAACATTAGCACAGCCGAAGTTCTGTGGTAATGAAATTAAAGGCCCCCAAACCAACGAGAAACAACGGTGCGTTCAAATTATCGGCGCATCAATTGCTATGCTAAATGCCCTCGGTTGAGCCTTCGGGCGAATTTTCAAATCACAAACCCGGTCCGGCCCGGGTTCTACAATCGTCCGACACCCGTTTCGCATGTTCGTTAATTTGTTGTCGTTAGAAATCGGTTAAACAGTCCAAACTGACCAACGGCGTGCGGTTTGCCTGGCAATTTCGGTTCTTTTTAAACGTTTCTGGAACGTCCAACTGTTTGCTGTCGTTTTTTTCTTTCTCCAGATTACCAACGTTCATGTCAAATACTTGCTGCTGGCCAAACGATGCTAAATGTTGTAAGATGATTTTTCCTTATGTTGGGCAATTCGCTACGATCGATCCGGTCTCAGCGATAGGTAGGGCTGGTGATTTATCTGGATTGAGGACCGTCGGAGACTTACAGTGCCAGGGATGGAAGACGGCACAATAAAACAATCAGCTGGCAACAGGAGAAGCAATTTCATTCGATCGTTCGTTGCGCATGACCAGTTGCATTTGATGGCTGCAATTGCACGAGAGTGCAATCCCTGCTATATGCTCGCAACAAAACACAATCATTAGTATCGCTTACCCGATCATGGCCAATAGAGGCCAGGTTCGGGTTTTTTATGTAAAAGTGCAACAGCATTAGTCTGCATTCATCCCAAGTTAAAACAAAAATGATTTGTTAACATTATCGTATTTTCTTGAAGGCTGCCAGAGAACACCAAAACTTGCTACAGTCTGATGGTGCCCTGCGAAGGACGACATATCTTTCCGAACGGAAGTAATAATGCATCCCATCACACGGACGATCGCTTCAGTCGATCGCATTCGATTGGTTTCGAGCCCGATCGCCAGCATATTATGTGGAACGAATCAAAAATATGATACAAAAGTGGACGCACCTGACGCAACGCAAAGCGAGGTGGCCGCCCGAACCGAAGGTGAACGCGCTGCTGCTGTCCTCCACCCAACAGATTGGGCCAACTGTTGCACCTTTGCACCTAGCTGCAGTGGGTGCTGCTACTCCGTGCGCGAGATGCGTCGGTTCGCATGAAACCTTCAACGTTTTTGCCCAATATCCACCGGATCACCTTCAGTTCTGCTGCCAGGGCTCCTCCGGTCACGCAGGAAGGAGGCGAATTTCGTGGAAGCCCGGGTAACGAATTCGCCGGGAGAGTTCCGTACGGTTAATTATCTCTCAATCGATCGGGGTCCGAGATTTCGGGTGATGAGAAGCGTTCGTCTGCGGTGCGGAGCTTAAAAGGAAAGAATGTTAAACCGCACAACAAAAAAACGACGACCCCGAACCCGGTTGTCGAGTAAATCAAGCGAAGAGTTATGGCTTATCTTGGACGCTGGACGTTCCCAGGTTGGTTCCCTTCCCCGAGAGCTTGGCGTTTCTTCCCCAAAGACCCTTGGACGGTCCTGTGGCGTGGCCGTGGTGACGGTGGTCGGTCGCCCTACCATCTGCTTCCGTTTGCGGCAAAGGCAACCAGATCGGGAGAGGCTTCAGGTTTCAGGCGGCGAGCGCGAGGCCGGCCTTCTGTTGACCAATTGTTCCCGGAGCTTTTCACGTACCACCCGATCAGCCCCCCATGCTGGGGATCGAAATCAACGCAGCAAAAACGCTCCGGATAGCTCCGGCAGGAAATCACACATACACGAACACACACCTACACAGCCGCACACACACACACGCACATGAAGGGTCTTTCGTTCATCAAACGCAACCGATCTGCATCAGAAACCATGCATAACGATTTTCGGAGCTCGGCGCAGCACAAAGAAAACTCTCAGAGGACAGGCCGGTGACAGGGCCGCGGGAAGGATTCGCGGGGATGGTGGCCAGGGCTCCGGTTTTCGGCGTTGGGTTGTGGTTTTGTGAACCGCTTTCCCAGATTTGCCTTTTTATGCTCTTACCCGCCCGATTCTCACGTTGAACGGTGAATGAATAGTGCCGAACCCGCGAGCAGCCGAAGGATTTGAATGTTTGGAGCTGGAACCCTGGAGCCCTCTTTGTTTTCCTTTGCTTCGTCCATCAAACCTGCCCTCCGCACGGGCTGCAGCTGAATCCTGCGGCTCGGCTGTTTTACGATTCTTCCTTTTTTTTGAGATATTTTATTCTGTTCCGCTCCCCAGTTAGTGCGTTGTTTATGGAGGCAGATGTTTAGCGGTACCAATACGTTATTATCCTTCAAGATGTCGACTGAATTAAAGCTGGTGCAAACCGGTGGCAAAGTTTACCTGTGCCGTCGATCGACGACGATCGTTGAGCGGTTTTAAAACAGATCAAAAGCCAACTTTGTGCAAATAATGCACCGATCGACCGACCATCGTCGATCTTTTAACATGTGAATGACACTTTGAGGATTATGCTTGATTCATTCTTACAAAAATTGTGCCGGAATCGAATTTAAACCCCGAACAAGTTGTGTGTTAAAGGGCAATTCAGGGAAAAAAGCTGGCTAATTTTACGGAACACCCTAACCAAAACACCGCAAACCAAGGCTATGCGAACATTTGAACAAGAAAAATACGAAAAAGTTATCGTAAAAAGGATCGCGAACCCCATCTGTGTGCTGACCATCCGGGTCGCGGAGCGTAGCGAACCAATTTGCCCAAAACCCCGGATGGCTCCCCCTAAAAAAGGTTCGCAAGGTTGGCGAAACCTTGCACCGAGCTAAAAAGTCCCACAGCAACCACCTTCAAGGTGTGGATTACTTCTTGTGTGTGGCACGGAGCGAGCTTTAGCCAACCTGGCCAACCCGGTTCGAAGGTTTCGTACTTTACACGCTCGTGGCACCGCACTTTGTTGCACAGTTACAGCAGGCGATGCACAAGTTGTTACATTGCAATCATTGGCAGTCCCGTTCGTTCGTCCGTTCGCCCGTTCGTTCGATGGCCAATGAACTCGTCGATCGTGTCAGATGACGATAATGGCGGCGAATACGACGGCATCGACGATGCAGATGCTGCTGGTGATGATGATGACGGGGCCGGCTTGCCATGTGCACCATGAAATGCGAGTGAATCGAAGAAAATCAACTGATCGAAAGATTGGCGGCAGTGCTTTCCGAGGCGGCCAATCCCAACAGTTCCTTGGGGACAACATTGTTGCAGGATCGAAACTTATTTTGCATTGCACTTACTTGATTAAGCGAAAATAACGTTCAAAAAGGCTATAACAATTATGATTTCCTACGAGATGTTTTCCACTAAAATATTGTGTTACGGACAAGAATGGACATTTCTTTTTTTCGGTAGCGTCAGATGCGTCATGCTGCGAATTTTAAACGCTCCAGTGCAATGCGCCTGCTGCTTCCGCCTAGCATTGCCATCTTCCTGGTGTGTCCTTGGGAGATAATTTGCCACTTCCAAGATGCCCATGAAGCTGTGCATCATGCTGCGCTATGTGCTGTTCACCTGATGCGGTGTCTCCTCAATCACCCGATTGTAAAACGGTACCGATTCGGCACACGATAGCCGACCGACATTTTTCCGTACCCGGCTTGGCGAATCTATGCACATTGAACGAAAGCTGCAAACATTTCCGGCAATGACAAAGTCAACTTTTTCTGCAAACAATCTTCAAAGGCCACCGATTCTGGGGCCTTGGGCGTATGGTGGCAACCAGATGAACTACTCGAGCTGGGTAAAATATTCCCTTTTCCGAATGTTGGGAAGAAAATATGCTCCTGAAGAACTGCACTACCTGCGGGAAGTTTCACCTAAATCAAGTGCGACAAAAAGTTAACGGGAGATCAATAAATCAGCATGCATATATGGTGGAATTTACACGCCCTTACGCCCCAGAAGTTCCATTCTTTTTTCCATCCATGGCCACATCAGGATGGACATCGCGTTTTACAATGGGAACTCACAACACCCAATCCCTAATGGTGTGCATGGTTTTTCCCAGATTTTTCAGCCCATGCCATTTTCTACGAACCTTCCGTACCTCCCGCGATGTTTATGGCTTTCTTCGCTGCAAGAAGTCAAATTTAAATTTACAACCGTTTATGGCAAGTGTGTGTTTACCTGCAGGTTTGTAAAGCATAGGAATTCCCGTTTATTGTTTTCACTGTTTGCGATATTCATTAAGCTTACATTGAGCGTTCGGATAGTGTTATGTGCATAATTCACCATAGGGAAACATTTTCTTGAAGCTCGTTTACTGCGCCATTTTCCACATTCCTTAGTGAAGCCAGAGCATTTGAGATAAAACTTGTCATCAACACATGGCCTGCTTTTATGTCATCTCTGTGAACAAGAGTTACAGGTTCGTCGCTTACGGCACCGATACGGTTTAAAAATAAATAATAAAAGGTTTTATTCTTTCTCGGCAATTATCGTAAACTGCAGAACCTCTTTCTTATTTTCGAGCGATCTTCGAAGCGTATAAATTTCAAACGTTTATTTTCAAACAACCACTCTCCATTGTCACGCCGGAATAGTGGTGTGCTTCATAAAGCACGATAAACCAAAAACAATAAAGTAGAAAAACAATTAGAAGAATTTCCTTGAGTAACATGATTTTGGGCGAAATGTGAACATTAAACATTTTGTTAATTGTGAAGCACCTCTTTCTGGGCACCTGGGCATGTAGATGGGCACCACATCTGCGCCGTTGGGTGAACCTGTGAGCTTCTAGGAAAAAAAACCTAAGTAATGTGAGCCCATAAAAAGTCCATCTCCCAGGGGCCCAGATCCCGCGCATAGCGCAAGTGCCGCAGCTAAAGCTAATCCTGCTCGCACCGCTTATCTGCGCGAGGCAACACGAACAACAAGTGCGGAGCAGAGTGTGTTTGTGTGCTGTGCCTGTCTGCGTTTATGCTGCAGGGTGTGTAACATGGAATATGCATTTCTTATTTGTTTTTCGCCTTTTTTATGTCTCTCTGTGCCGAAGCGGGGGGAAATATTTCCATTTTACCGACTCTAATCAGTATCTCACCCGAAGCACCGAAGTAGACAAGCTGGCCGGCCGCGTTCTGGTCCGTTACCTGTTTTTTGGCCAGCCAACTCTTATCTTACCGCAGGGCGCAGAGCAAGACCCGAGCTTCTGGACCGAATTATGATCATCTTACAGCCGAGCGCATGCCCTCGCATGCGCATAATGCACGTAGGGAGAGCGAAAGACGCGGTTAAGCATTGGCCGAGGTGTACCGGACGAAGCGAGCCCGATCGGATGCTTTCTTCAGCGGGCCCTCGTTTGTTGCGGCCAAAGGTGGCAGCCTCGTTGGATAATCCGTTCAAGGGGTGGTAGCATTAGCAGCGAAGGCCAGGGGAGAGGCCCAAAGTTATGACCATCGTACCGTCACGTTCCGTGCCCGGCCCGGCATAGCTCGAAGATTGGAAACGGCAATGTAAAGCCCGTTTTAAGGTTCTTGGAATTCTGCAAGAAAGAATTCCCAATCTTTTTGTTGCCCTCTCGATGCCACGGAGAGAGAAGCCTTTTTTTGGGTTTAATTCGGAATGTGGCCGATGCTTTTGTTCTTCGCCTTTCGCCCTATAATGGGCTCAGCATAAGCGCCTCCAAAAGTTTATGCGTTTCTTCTGATCGTTTGGCTACGATACCCGGCTACCGAGCTGGCAGGGTACTACTGCAGACAAAAACCACGTAAAGTAATTTGCAGTTCTGTAGAAAAGGGCTTGATTGGTTTGATGGTCAGCATTTTGAGTGTATGTACTGAAATTGCAAATAGTTCTTGCAAAACTGACACCGAAAGCTGATGAACTTGAGCACATTTTCGATTGGCTATATCTCAGGATAATGGCAAAGGTCTTGGAACTGACATAAGCAATATTACCCATCACATAAACAGCGTTCAATGGTGACCATCACCGAAGGAAAATGCTTCCTTCATTTGCGGCGGACGTTGGGAAGATTATTCTAACCACATCGTCCACAGGCGTCGCTTTTTCTCCAATTAACGCCATAAAAAAATGAACGCATCGATGAAGAACGAAGAAAGTGCCCGTTACGTTTGGCGATTAGCTGATCCTCTCTAATCGGCCGATCTGGCGGATGGCGCGGATTGATCTTCCGATCAATTACACCCCATTGGCATGCCTCGGACATTCCCTTCTGGGCGGCTTCGGCACGGCAATAGTCAGGAACCCGCTCTAATTACGAGAGTTTCCGCAAACCCAACGGTAGATCGGTATCATCAGACCGGTTTGGGCCCTTGTTTTTACGACACCGGTACACAATTTGGAACGGACGAAGGCGCCCTTCGCCTGGGCATGGGGTCATCGTTTACGGGCTTAATTAATCATTTATGATTTCTCCAAACCTTCCGCGGGTGTCCGAGGCGAAGCTCTCGCGGCGTCACGAAATTACACTTCCGAAGTATTACCTTTTCGAAACGGCTTTCGGGGCGAGCATGCCAACGCTGCATGGTTGGCTCGTGGCCTGGGTCGTTCCAATTAGTTGCATAATCGGCGAACTGGCCGGTGATGGCCGGTTGCATCCTTTTGATGACCGGAATAGGGTCATTTCGTGTTTCGGCTCACTGTCTTACCACTCACCATGCGAAAGAGCCGGAAAACCATGCGCCATGTTTCGATCGGGTGCTTCATTATGTGGCGTGCCTTGGGTTGGACGAAGATACCGGGCTGATGAAGGATAGCCAGTGCGTGCCCAAGCAGTAACAGCATTCAATTTATTTAATTTTTTTTATTTGTTTTGTACCAAGTTCCAGTACCCATAATATCTGTCAGCCTATTTGCTGTAGATTAGTTTTGCAAACGTCTTATGTCACATCTTCAAATTTTATATGTTCGGTACAGTTTTGTCATCATCCTTGTTTCCATTTACAGACCAGAATCATTTACAATAAATTCTACATTCCCAACGACCAGTTCCGGTTGACTAGCGGTAGCGAATAAATTGATCTCATCAACCGCCTTCATTAGCGGTGACTTGGTCAATTTCGCCGCTGCAAACGACACCAAAATATTCGTTGGTCACTGACTACATAGCAAGAGTATCTTCGACATTTGTGACAGCCGTTGTGCGTGTTCACGTGCTTGTGGTCGTGGAGAAAATGTGGCCAGTAAAATGTTTCCCGCATAAGCCTGCCTCGAGCACAAAAATTTATGACACCTGCCATCCAAAGGGTTACTGTGAAGGGTCGCCACTCCCAAGGCCATGCATGCTGTCGGTGGTTTTTGAATTCTCAAACTTTCTTACCAATTTTCTGGCGACCCTTCTGGACTCACTCCGAACACAAATGGAGCACTGCACATCAGTCAGCCGTTCGGGCTATCTGAACCGAGCATAAGTTTTATGATTTCCATAAATGGTTATGAGCAAAACAGCATAGAGGTGGCGTATAATCTTCTGCGTGCTCTTTGTTCCCCGTCGGATGCTAGAAATTTAGTTTATAATCAACCTACGATAGGGGGCAATTGACCATCTGGACTGCGCTTCGTATACCTGACTCGTCGTGCCTGCGCATAAGAACAAGTGAAACAGTGCACAGGCATTTTGCATTGTGGGCCATTTTTTTTAATAACACCACCATCTTATCGGAATTAGAAGATCGTCGAGAAAAGATTCGAGCGTTTCATGGAAAGCTGAATACTGCACCGGCATGAAGGGTTGCGTTCTAGTGGAACGGTTTACGAGCCAGCTCAATTAACTCATAAATCTCACTACAAAGGACTCGTCACAGCTGAAAGCAATTTGTAAGGCCAGAGGGAAGCCGGAGGTTTCTACCCCCGAGCCGGATGAAGCAGCTGACGCTGGAATTAATTTTTGAAATTATACGAATTTGAGAATTTCTGGACATGTGCCACGACCACTCGGGTGGGATACGGAGCGCGTTAGCTGGAGCCTTTTGTGTGTGATCAAATACTTGCTAATAATTTAAAGTGTAAGTTCCATACACTCATATATGAGACCAGAAGAGTTTTATCAATGACCAGCGTGCATAAAGCGTTACCCAGCACGTTTTTGTTTCCTTCGCAAACGTTGCCTTTCGATTTATGCCACGTACCCGTTTTATGCTGCGTGTGTAAAAACGATCGTTAGCAATCAATAAAAAATCTGTGTTCGCAAGCCACCGGTTTACCCCTTTCGGGTCAAACGATGCCAAAGGGACACGACACTAGCGGAATGAAAACGAAAGGCTCTTCCGTCGGGATTCCAGCAGAAGTTCGATATGGGTTACCCGATACCTACCCCGGAAAGCTACGCTGCATCGAGTCGAGAGCCAGCAGATGCCGTGAAAAGGTGAAGAAGAACAGGTTCCGCAGGTTGCAGGCGATGCAGTCTGTTGCATTGCCGGATTCGATGCGGTCGAATATGATCCTTTCGCATCCTTACACAGAGTCTCAACGAGGTACAAAAAAAACGTAAGCTTCACAGGTAAACGCGTCCCATTAATTAGCACCTCATTTGCCTCACGCAGCAGAAACGAAATGATAATCACACGGAACGGGTTGGGTTTAACGGTTCGTCCTTACCGAGGGTCACGACAGTCGGCTAGAGGCCCCTGGGAATAAGCGGGAATGGGCTTATGCTTCTCAAAATCTACTCATCCTTTCAAATCCTTTTGCATGGAACAAGTAACGCCCATCACGCATTTCTAAGCCTTTCACAACTAAAACTGTGATTGATACGGCCGGGGTTTAAATTTGTTTGCGTTTAACGGTTGTGACCGATAAGACCAATGTATGTTTTGATGTGGTAATTTTCACATTCTTTGCATTTTTTTTAAAATGTACCCTAAAATATTGTTTGCTGTTTTTTTTGTTTGTCTTTATTGTTTCAAGTAAAACCTAATTGCTGTTTGGGCATTTTTTTTATTTCAAAATCACACGCGATTGTGTTCTGAAATCTTGTAGCAATCCGTACCATTACGACAGGAACGAAAACTTCGCACAATTCTTCGCCAGCCAGCCACTTGAGTCCACAATTCCACTCATCATTCGGACCGCGTGTCCCGAAACTCATTGGGGGAAAATTATGGTCGGAAATGGGATACTTTCGGTGTGCGTCATGGCGGGAACCTCTCTCAAGCGTCTCACGTGGTATTGGTTCTGCCGGGGCACCCTTGAACTGCTGGTTAGTAAATGCGTAATGCGCAATAAAATCATCGTTAACAATCAAGCAAACCCAAGGACACGGTTCCGCAGTGTCATCGGGGCCATGTAAAGGCTTGCTTCGGCAACACAACTAGCGCGAATCTTTCAAGCTGCCCTTCGGTGTAACGAAAGTGAATTTATGTATCAAATGTTTGCGATTCCCTCGAGGGACTGGCCGAGGGTCGCACGGACTTCGGGGTTGGGGTTGCTTCACGACGGGCAATAGTGTCACCCATCGGACCGGAAACCGATCACCCCGGGAACAAAATTGACCGATTTTAGGAAAATTTACGACCATCAACAGCAGAAGGGAAAAATCGGTGACCAAAGTCCTCACCGTTCATGAGCAATATTCGCTAAGCACAATGTGATTTACTGTTTCACGCTACCACCGGTCACCTAAATCTACAGGTTAAGATTATTACACCTTGAAGCAACCCAATTGTTCCTCATCGTGAGCTTTTTAACCTTGACGGCCGTCTTCGCCGTGTTGCAGCATAAATCAGAGCCCAATTTACGATCGATCCTTTCCGTGAAGATTCTTTACAGTAGTGAAGAATACTCGCGAAGGATATCGCCGAAGGACGTGCGGCAGCCACCGAGCCTGCAGAACCCGAACAAGGGGTGCACACAGCCTACTGTTTCCTCCTGGGTGTAGCGACAGTTTAATGAGAAAAATATGACCAATAAATAATCTCTTTCCATTGTGTCGGTAGAGTGCCCGACGGTGTGTGTGGGGCGGCCCTAGGAGCCCCCTGGGGGAATACAGGCAGTTTGGGTAATGAAAATTGATAATCCTTAGCCTGGCACATCCCGGAGACCGCCGGGGACCGCTGTCGATGCGCAGCACTGCGTTCAATTTACGGGCAGTGCCGTCGACCAAGGGATTTGGTTTTCGGACGTGGAATTGTTGTTTTATGAAGTGTTTAATGCGTGAAAAATGATGCCCCATGTCTACTACGCCGCAATTGAAGGCAATGATCGGCTTCACAAAGCTTGCTAGTTTAAGTAGACGAAAACATGTAAGTTGAAACACGTAGGATGTTCTTTCTGCCAATTAATTGAAAGGGTGGCATATAATAAAAATGTATTTATCAACTACGAAAGACTCTTGTATTTTTTTCTATATTTAACTAAATTTTACCGGATAGCCTTCAACCGAGGGGAGGTGTGCTGATTTGTCCTGTTGCGGAATTAGAAACTCGCGGTAAGAGTAGCTGCGTCAAGCACCATCCATAGTAAACTAAGGACATAGGAGCGAGTATTAGAAATCTTTGGTTGACTGATTGTCTTTGCACAGGAACCATCCGCAGCAAATAGTGCCCCTGAGCATTCCCAATGTACCGTGAACCGACCCAAAAGGAAGCCAAGACGACGCTTCGCGCCTATGCGTACGCGCTTCAAGGTCACTCCTTAACTTACCCCAAAAGATCTAGCATTTCCACCGTCCGGGTGGGGAAAGGGGCGAGAAACCGGCTGGTTCCCTAACCTGTACCGGTTCCGAAACAACGCAAAATACCTTTTTTCTTGTACCCCATTCAAAAACACTGAAAAAATATGCGCACTTCCGATGCCACAAGGGATGCGCACTGCGGAGCGATGGTAGAACTGATGGCACTGGCAACAAAAAACTGCACACGGCAGCAAAGTACGAACCCTCCGTTCTTACGGGCCAGGAGTGTAACCATACTTTTTTCCTGCTTATGATTTTGCTTTCATTATTTTACAATCCGCGAACCGGTAGCGTTCGGAATATTTTATCCAAACATTAAAAGGGGTAAAGCTGAAGGTTTCGCACGTGCAACGTCTTGGCACGGAGCGGCGAGATCTAGCGAAAATGAAACCTTTTCCTGCCGCTATTCACTCATTCATGAGGCGTCAACCGAAAACAGATTAAAACGGTGCGTAAACACTCCGGTCTGCTTGCCGTACGGTTAATGTTACGTGAGATGTGAGAAGGTAAAATTGTTTTCAATATCAGTAAAATTATTCACCCTGTAGCTAACAGCATCACTGTGAGCGGAAAGGACGTCCCTTAAAACATCTGCAATATTTCTAATGGAAATCCGTTTCGGTTTAAATTCACATACCGGTGAATCATTGTGCTAATGGTAATGCTGCGCTACGTTTGTTGCCAAAACCGGACATCGCTGCAATCCTTTTCCCGAAGGAAGTGAAAACAAGACCCGAGACAAGACAAATCTTCGCATCCGATGCAGCACATACAACTGCATCACTGGTGCAATTGCACTACCACTCCAGACACACACACACTCGGGTCGAAGAGCCTCGAGGAATGCAGGACGCATCTTGAAGTAACCCCAGAAGAATAATGCAAAGCATGCAAGATGATTGATATCAAAAGAACGCAGAGTAAGATTTTCATTCCTTCTCAATCCCTTCGGCTTCTGAAGTGGTGCAGAAAGCCGACGATTGAAACATGGCCGGATACAAGTAGGAAAATAAAGCCCCAATTGAAGGCATTACAGCGCACAATGAACACAACAAGCCACCGACGAGAGCTGGCGAGAAAATCGGCGTGGAGTATATTCTCACGCACAAACGGCGGAAACCCCGAGAGCGTCTTCCCTGGCCAGCGCAAACGGCTTGGGCTATGCTTTGCTTTTCCAACCGAAGCCAGCACGGTCCTGACGTGCGTAACACACCGGCGTGGATGTGGAGATCCGTGATCGTGAGAATCTACGGATAGCTGCGGAGTCTCCGCGATACCGGCGTTCGAAATCCTGGCAGGGTTATCGGAAGCGCACACCGACAAAAAAACAACATTGTTCGAAAACGGTCGTAAAAAGCACCAGGCGGACCTGCCTGCCCTGCCCAATGCTCGGTGCTGGTGAAGGAGAAAGAAGGCCAAATGAGAGGGTCCTGGCCGGGATCACATCCGCCGCCCCGAAACGGTTACTAAATTGACTGGGTTTGAAAAACGATTCCCAATCCCCGGGTTAGCGGTCGCCGGGTCGTCAGTTTCAATTTATCATAAGAATGGTACATAATTTACATATTATGTTCCTATGGTGCGACGGCCCAGTGCCATCACGAGATGACTTATGACGAGTCTGGGGCCTTCAGTTGAGCGATGGCATACACACAACCGCAAAACGAAAGCGCTGCGCAAGAACTTATCAATGGGCGCTCGATTACGGAGAAGAAGGTCTTGATTATTGTTATTGCATAAAGCAAACGAATGGGAGCACCTTTTCCAGACAATGGTGCCGAGTGATCGGGATCGCGGCTTAGGTGGACCTCTTCCCGTGCCTGGGAGAGGCACCCGAAAGTGTAATCTTCCAAACGCAGTCTGATTGAGGACAAAGGAGCCAACTTCCGTTGCCCGACTTCACAGGATGCCCATCGGAACCCGAGGTGAAACTGAATGCATCCTCACGTTTCCCAGGATGGGTGCTCTTGCTCAGGTTCGCATCACCACACACACGCACACACACACACAACAAGGGCTGCCTTTCTCGTCCTGCGATGAACCAGGCCGCATAGTTTCGTTTAGATTTTTTGTCCTTTTCTATTTGCTAAGAACACTGCTTGATCCTGCCATGGTGCGAGAAGAGGGCACAGTTGACACCCTTAATTTTAATTTTACAGCTCGTCCCAAACCAGGCACACTGGAATGAGGGATGAAATGCGTAGATAAAACGTTGGGTTGATTTTTTTTTGTGGAACCGAGCTGCAAGTTAGGCAACGTAGATGATATGTTTGCTCTATTTGGCAAAGTGACAGCAAACAAACATCATTACCACGTCTTGCGATGTTTACTTTATTACGGAACACGACCGTAGGACATAACCGGGAGCGGCCGATAACCGGAAAATAATAGAAACCTTTCCTTAAATTATTACGCCGTTCGCTTGGTTTTAATAAACACCGCGTCGTTTGAAACCTGAATTTATTTTTTATAACGTTCCAAACGGTTTCTGTGTATTCAGTTGCCTGTAACTGCCACCAAAAACCCCTCTTTGGGCTGGTACACGCACAACAACGCAGCGCACTGCCACCATCCACAATGGCCGACAGAGGAAAACCCGAAATGCAAATTATTTTACCGGCCGTTTGAATTATTTTTGCACAATCAAATAATAAAATGAGCTTACCGGGAGCGCGCGGTTGAAGCTGTGGGTTCGAGGGTATTTTATGTTCCTTCGGGTCCATCAGTGGGGTACCAGCCCGTTATGGTTGATTGTGTTCCCAAGGGTTGCACAAGGAACAGGACCATCCAGGGAAGAGGAGGGCCAGTGGGGTTTACAGTAAAGCAACAAAATTTGATAAACTTTCAAATCGAAAGCTTCAGGGTGAAGTAATGTGGCCGAAAATTAAGTGTTAGAAATAGAACGGTTTCCATTGACGTGTTTGCTTTGTCGTTTCCGGCGATCTCCCTTGATCGTGCAGAGATAGAACTTATTCCTTAAACTATATTGCAAACTCCTTCGTTAAATTTGCCAAAAACTGGTTTCGCCAGAAACCAACGGAACGGTGACATATCTTCCTTTCTCCACCTCGGTGAGGGTTTTCGAAAACAAGCCTTCGAAGAAGTTGCAGATGGCCACGGGCCGGGTCGAAGCCGAGCGGCAGCAAAGTATGCTGGTCCAAGGACGAGACGCACTCTGTGCCGTTGAATGGGCTCGAGCAGTGGTAGGATTACGATTTCAGGACCGAAAGAGCGACACGGCGCAAAGCAGAATGCAAAGCAGCACCTCTTCGCCGCCTCGTTTCGTCTGGTATTTTCCTCCTGTTTTTGTGCCGATCCCAAGGACCTGGCCCGTGTGTGTCTGTGATCTGAAGAAAGAAAACACCTGGAAATTTGAGATGAGCGATTTCCGTCGGGTTTTTTGTTGTTGTTCTTATGTTCGCTTCTCTCCCGGCTGCTCCAATCGCCCCGACGAGATGTCGAGCACCGAGAAACGAGGCTGCCAGGCGGAGAGATCCTGATGCTGATCCTCGGCAACGTGTTCCACCCATCTTTGTGTGGCAGCTTTGTTTTTATTGTGCTGTGCCCGGTTGGCTTCCCGAGCAAATCCCGGCGAAGGATTCTTCTCGCATTCAGCCCAACCCGGGGGCTGCTCGGAGGACCCGTTTAAGCAAAGCCGGTCAAGAGGTGCTCGGTCGGCTACCGGAGCTGCGCACCACGCGGGGTCGCTATCGTGGGCAGGGAAGCAGGACGGAGTACCATGCTGCGGCAGCACGGCCGAGGAGATCGAATTTCCAGCTGTGGACTCATCGCGAGCCACTGCTTCGTTGGTCCGTCCTTCGGATGATCCTAACCGTGCGCCCAGGTAAAGCGAACCGCTTTGGTCCGGATGCGGATCGACTGCGGATCGACGTGGATCTGTGTCCAAAAAACACAACGGCTCACACACAAACACACGAACCAAAGAGACCTACAGGACAGTGGAAGACCGTAAAGCATTATTAGAAATGTTTGCTTTACTGATTGGAAAGCTGCAGCGACGGGTACAGATTTTCACGACCATCTTCCACGCGCTGGGAGAGATTTCCGATTATGTTGTTGCACACGGCCCCCGGGGGTTATGATGAGTTTTGCAGTTGTTATTGCAGCAGCATGCAGGGATGATCGATCGATCTGGTGTTCGTTTGACCGGCCGCGGGCGGTAACACGCCAGCTGCTCAAATCGGTGGCATTCGAAAGAAAAATAGTCCTTACAAACGGACCACTCATCGCGCAGTGACACATGGTCCCGGTCCGCACGCTGGCATGCGACCAGTGCCACGTGGCTGAAAGTCGTTTGCGTAACAAAAAAAAACAAACAGGACAAACTGCAAAGCAGGACAGAACAGCGTTCGTCCACCTTCAGCAGGGTTGCATTGACTGAAAGTGGTAAAATAAGAAAATTAATTGATTGAAAAAAAAATTATGTGGGGACGATTTTATTTAAGAAAGACAGCGAAATAATCAGCTTTAGAAAGTCGGGTTCCGTCGGCAGACAACTCGTAGGAGCAAGAATAGAAATATAAGCCATATTCCTAACACGAATTACATTTTCTCTACAAACAATGCTCTCAGTTCCTTCCGTACATAATTGGGATTTGTTTTTGTGTACCGAATGCAAAGCGCAGTTCCTCCGGCATGGTGCATATTTACGGGTCTACGGGACCGTAAAAGTTTGGAAAGCCGCATTTATGGTGCGAGTCCACCTTCCAGGATCGGACCCAATTTAGAGCCGCATGCGTTTTTAGACGAATATCCAATAGGTGGACTGTCCCGAATCGACATTGCAGGAGAATTTACAACAGGGGCAACCGATATTGCTTGTCGCATATGCATATTTCTCTTCAGTCCCAAAACCGGTACCGCTTGTTAACGTTTTTGGTTTTGGGAAGGACAATTTAGATGAATGCATCGTAAAACTGGCAGCGTATAACCATTGTTCGTTGGTCCTTGAGTGTCAAAAGTTAAGGCGACCTACACCGGAGAGAATTAGGACTGCACAGCGAATAACTTTTATGACGATATCTCGTCATAGTTCTGAGAATTGATTTCATCCCTGCAGCCATCTGCAAAGGTCCAGACATTTTTGTCCTTGTATTTAATTCTCCATTATTCAGTCAATAAATAATTGTGTGTAGAACCTACTACTATGCACTTGACGTGCCTCTTTGATCTTCCATTTCTTAATCCATCTCACTCCGGAAACATTCAGACAACATCAGAAAATAAGATCCTCCTGAGTCCCGGACTCGAACGTTTGAGTGATGGCGGAAGATTGCCGGTTCGTAGTCCGCCGTAGCCAGTGAAACTGATCGCGGAAGCCACCCGTACCGGGGAGAGGAAAACTAATGGACACAGGAAGTGCCGTCCAGCTATTGCCGCGGTTGCCGATCATAAAAACCCTCGAGCGTCCCGGAGTCCAACCACTTCTTTGTCAGAAAAAAGGCCGATATTTTTCGAGAGTGTTTGGTCCTGCTGTGCGGCGCTTAGAAGGTCCTCTAGTGGTGACGATAGTGGCGAAGGTGGCGAAACAGTTGTGGAATGTGTGCTAAGCAGCAACGACACGGCGGCAGCATACGGCAAGCGGTGTGTACCGCCATCATCATCATCATGGTCGCCATTACCATGCGCAGCAAACGGGCGTTCATTAAGTAGCCCCATCGCGCGGCACGAGTTTCGGGAAGGACGTGCTGGCGCGAGGACCAAGAGCAAAGGACCAACGCGGAGGGACGCACCGAAACGAGTCCAAAACACAGAAGAGAAACGTGCCTGCAGCGGCAACGACCACTGACGACAGCTTGACGTGAAGGTTTCCCCCGGTTGTTTTGGGTCGGCCCGTTCAGGTTGGAAGTTGCAGCTGCCGACCGACCGAACGCACCTTGAAGATGCCAACCACCAGCTGAAGGTTGGGCCAGCACAAACTGGCTAGCGGCGGCGGTGGCCCTTTCCGTTGGTCCGAAGGTAACGCAAAGGTGGAATAAAACCCAAAATTGGTCCAAGTGAAAAGCAAAGAAAAAAACGGTAAGCAGAAAAACATGTTTGAAAAAATAATTATCCACAGCGGCCCCATCTTAACAGAGAAGCGAACGAAATGGGTTCCAAAAGGAAACTAATCGCAAGAAAAGGAAGTACCACCAAGATGATACGCGCCTTCGGAGTGGAAGTGACGTGATTGAGAAATCAAAACAGACCGATGTCTTCGGGGGACATTGTTGCGCCAAATTAGGTCTTCGTGCAGTTTTGTGGCGTGTGTCGAGTCGGCCAGCCGGCTACACTTGGATTATCTAACTGAATTAAATACAACATTATTTATGATCGCCACAACGATTTCGATGGCCGCTGTTTTCCAGGGCTGCCGCCGCCGACCAATTGTCGACCCCCGGAGAAACCGGCCCGGGGACGGGATCTGCTTCGAGCGCACACGGCTGCCGGTCGGTCCAGAATATTATCATTAAGCCATTAATCGGACGGATTGCTGCAGCTGGCGGATTTTTCATGTTTCTGTTTTCAAGCAGCAAGCAGTTGTCCGCACACCGGCGAATTGTCCGGTTTTTTGACTCAGGTTCACTGCTTGCTCGCCCCGGCCGCTGCCTACAATCTGGTTTGCGGGATATTAATGCGTCAGGCATTTTCTCCACAGGATACGGAGCAGATGGTCCCGAGTGTCCGACTGGGCGCTAAGCAACTAAGCAAGTGGCTCTACGGTTGAGGTTGGCCGACAAAAGAACCGACAAAATAGGGTTACTAGTTACTTGAAGCAGGTGACCACCGCGATCAAATACTTTCACTAAACCTGAAATTTACATACCATCTTGTCCTGAGCAAGTCCCAAATTTCACTTAGCGTCATCACCTTTTTTAACACCTTTTCGTTGCTCGGTATCTGGATGGAGTTGATAAATGTTGCAAGAGTCGTCGGGGGCCACTCGAACGCTGCAGGCCGTGCAAGGGCACGCGATAATGCATCGCCAGGCCGGGGCAGGTGCATTTTGGACAGATGACTTTTTGTACGCCGTGCTTGGCGATGCACCGTGTGCCACTCTTTAGGGACTGGATGCCGGCATGGCGATGACTTTCGAAAGTTTTAACAAAAAAGTAACGAGTGGTGCGACCGTGTGCCGCACGTGCCATCATTTTGTGGCTACGGTATCTCAGAAACGCGAACCTTGTTCTACCGGAATGAAGATTTCTGCTTTTTAGTGACCGATTTTCGGCTGAACGTTAAAAAAAGGAATGCATTGTGAAAAGAAAACAAAAATTTTAGCTAATATAAAAAGAGTTTTCACAATGTGTGTTAAGCGCGGGCCACAATACCAAAACTTCCGGTTCAATCTGGCTCCGAAATTGATATTTTTTTTACAAATTTCACACCTTTCCCCAGGAGAATGAAGAACGTACCTTTCGAATCGCCACGGATCCGTACCACGTGCCCTTTTGCCATGTATGCAGCGCAGCTGGCTAGGGCATGGGCTTTGTTTCGATACATTTTCGGTCCGTCGTCAATGCAGTGGAAAAATTGGTTGCGGTTTTCGGAACATATTCGCATCCCATTCCCGAGCGAGAAGATTAATCTTTGGTAAGACTGTGGCGCACAGTGGTGATCGGGCATGGAACTGAACAACATCGAACGGATGCGCCAGGATATCACCAGAAGGGCCGGAAGCGAATCGGCATCGCAAAGGTAACATGAAACCGATCACCCGAAAAATCAATCGGAACCGATCGAAAGAAACACAGAAAGAAATTGAACAGTCCATCAATCTTCATTACCGAACGGTCCGTTGGCGGCGTCAAATCAATCGTCGTCCAGCCGACACGTCGCATCATCAATCGTCAACGGGGCTCCAGCAATCGGATGAAGGATGGTCATTCCGGCTGCTTTAGGGTCGATGCAAGCGGCGCCAAATTTTTGCCGGTTAGCTGCTTTAAATACCCGTGCTGGTAAACGTTCTCTGGTGTAGAAAGTCGTACAAAGCGGGGTACGAGCAAAGAATCAACATTCTGTTTAAAAGATTTTTACAAAGAAAATTATTCAAAAACTAGTACCACGTTACCAACGGGTTCGAACGATAAGTGCCGGTGCTTAGCGATAATTTTCAATGTTCAGAAAATTTGGTGAATTTATTTCGGGTAAGATGTAATTTACAAGGCATTCATCGTGCTTTCAAGCTACACCACATCTGAAAGCAGGGCCTGTTTTTGCAGCTACAAGGAATTACTTTCTTCCGCCTGTGGATCAAAGTAGCACCATCCCAAAGAGAACGCATTCAAATTGGAAAAGTCACTCGAGCGTTAAAACACGCCATTTACCGTTAGCTGCTGAACGACGCTGCGCCCGTTGAGAGCTCCGTACAGCACAGAACAACAATCGAAGCTGGAGACCGGAATGGTTTTGGGGGAGTGGGTTTGGAAATCTTCCGAAACACGCTCCACAGCCTGCCAACCACCACCATACCACCACAAAATCTAGCGGACGACATCCACAATCGATTTGTGCTGCGGGCGGCCATGAGCAGATGCAACATTCGTAGGCATCAGTTGAAACGTAAAGTACCAACGCACTAGCCTCACATTTAGCTCGAATAACATTATCGAACAGATAGCACGAATTACTCATCACTTCCTCACGTTGTGTGTGAGCATTTTGCAATAAAATATTGTATATCAAATAATTATTTAAACTCCGAGGTACAACCAGAAAACATAACCTAGTTCCGCGGAGGCCCACTTGCATTGCCATTGACGCGGAGGAGAAATGTAGAGGAACAATTCCATTTCTCTCCGTCATTGATCATCGTGAGTACCCTGAGTTGCAGTAGGCCTTAAACACATGCAATGTTTATCGATCGAATGCTCCTCACCCTTCCACGGGGGATCGATTTTACGATCGTGTTACGCTGCCGTTCCGAATCGAAGAACCGACCGCCGGAAGTGGGAGCGGTTCTAATTGTTCGATTCGAAATAATGCGACGGTCGAATGGCAGCTAGGGAATTGTTGCTGAGCAAAATCGGTTAGTATTCGGTAATCGGGTAGGGGAGAGAGGAGAACTCCGAGCCAAATGCCACACATACCGGTATACTGGGCCACTCTGGGGAGTGGCCACCATCTACTGGGGGCTATCATGGCAGTTGATTAATCCATGCGGAAGTTGGAAAGGCAGTGACACTAGTTCGAGACCAGCACACGCAACGGGGTGATGGCCCGTTGAGGAACGCGTTGTTTATGTTCGGCTTCGATGCGGTACGCGCCCATAATTCAAGGGGAGAGATTCTGCATGCTTTTCCCCTCGCATCCGAATCGAAAGTATCAATGAAACTATACTTTACGAGAAATTAAGCCAAATGAAAGAATACTGTAACATATAAAAGATGTTTAGTTTAAAATAGAATATCAGTTACAATAATCATAAATATGTTTTCAATACTATCGGATGATTGACGAAAAAGAACGAAAAAGGAATCATGTACAACATTTATTCGCCCTCAACATATTTGCTACGAAATTTCCGTAGCACCTCTGTAAGCTTCCCTAAAAATTTATCAACATCATCACGTTGCACTCCTAGTGCGGCACTTGCCATTAAATAAGGTACGTTGCTCAAAGCACTGTGTGCTCCCCAACCAACGAAAGAATGTCCGTCGATGGTTTTAATTTCGCCGGGGCTGATCACACGACACCCCGAAACGCCACGCTTCTGTAGCATAGATCCAATCATTTCTAGCCGGCATTGCTTGTTCGTGAACGTTTCGAGCGACATGGCTATAAATTGTATGCAAATACAGTTTAATTTACTCCCGTATCGTCTTTAATCCATAGCGCCTTATGGTAGGGTTAGTTACTTACCAATGGAAATTGGATTACGGCATGGTAACAACCGCTCCCCGTGTTTTGAGGCAATTTTTGTCAATCCGTCCTGTAAAATGTGGTAGAGTTCTTTCTGCTGCGCAAGCAACCTGCGATAACCGGTCACTCCGAGTGTAAGCAACGTCATCAAGACGTCCAGCACCTGCGATCCCGAGGCGCGACCTGGATATAGTCGTGCGACCGCATCGACGGTAACTTCATCAAAGCCGGCCACAATAGCCCCTCCCACTGGGACAAGCAAATTTTTGTCCGTACTTTGCACGAATACATCGATCCGCCCGATTCGTCCTGCCAGATTAATTTGATGCAACGCGTGTGTACTGCAAAATCCATATGCATTATTCACTACATGCGGTATGTCGCGGCTTTGGCAGACGGTCGCTAGTGCAACCACATCGTCGCTACTACGTGGAGCAAAGCAACTTGTCGTTGACAAAATACAGCAAACTTGCTCAGCGCCCAGTTCGTCAATTTTCGTTTGGAATCGTTCTAAATCAGTGGCGAAAGTGACCGAAAGGGACTGATCTTCTTTCGTTTCGTTGCCTTTGTCACATGATGAAACGATACTGTCGATTATGATCGGGATCAAGCCAGCGGCAACGATGCTTTTGAAGCAAGATTGCTGGTCAATTCGGGACCAGAGTACGAATCGTGACTGAGGTCGTTTGGCGTGGATCGCCCTGAGGCATAGCATCACAGTCATTCCCGTTGCTAATGGAACTACGACTGCCTGCCGGCAATTCGCAATTCCAATTGCCTGGATCAAATCACGCACCAAGCAGTTGGTAAGGTTTGCCATGATAGTCGAACCAGCGGCTTTTGGCTGAGCATCGGTCAGATTACCAGAACGGCCGATTCCATGTGCGAAGTTGTAGTGTCTGCGACGCACAAGATCTATGAAAATAAAATAAATGTTTATTAATTCACAGTACGTCGTTTGCATCGTTTGACCGGCGTTTACCGCATACGACACGAGCCTCGCGTTCACCAACACCGCAGTGCGACGGAAAATTATTACTATCGAGCAGTGCCAGCTCATTGATAAAGTATTCAACCATCGATTCGTTCCATCCCTCTTGTGGTAATTTACGCTAGAATGTTAATCAGCAGTCCCACATTACACGTCCGCTATTTCTGCGTTCACTAGAAATATACCTGTTCAAGCAGTAGTTTTATTTGCTTATCCCGCTCATGTCGCGCATCGTTCGCTAAACTCAAATAGTTTGCTGGCACGAGGCTCTTTGCGATCGATGATAGCGTATTATCGTTCATTTGACTAAATTTAAGTAAAATCTGCCGCTTGCTGAACAATCTAAGCACGAACTGTCCGGCGACGTTTGTTTACCATTTTAAAGAACTGTCAAACCGTCAACGCAGTAGGGCTGGGCATGTGAACCGGTTCATTTAAATCGAAATCGTTCGAACGGATGCAATATTTACGCCATTTTCGAACGCACAGGTAATTCATTGATTTTGATTGCCGCCATGATTTTCACTTTGCAATTTTCAATATGTTAGATTTTCATTTAACCGAATATTTGCGGTTTCCCTCTAACCGGAGTGTGTTTGTACCGGTTGTGGGACGCAAGAAGCTGTCAACGATTTGTTTGTCGACTGTCAGTGGCGGTGAAGTGCAAACGAAGCGGCGGCAAACGGCAGCAACGAATGATTCAGAATATAGTTTTTTTAGTCTGTTTACATCTTCGCCAGGCGATTAAAGGCATTCCGATCGTTTTTCACAACCTTTACAGGTGGCCCAAATACGGCGGTGAGCGTGAGCTCGCGCCGAACGCTTGGTGTCTCACGCAGTTCAAGGGCAATCAAGCAATTAACGGTCGGTGCTGATGCTCGCCACCGTGCGTGAACAAATTCGTGTCGATTGAAGGTGTCGGCACGCCGCTGCATCAGTGCTATGTGCTTGGGTGGTCGAAAGTGGTCGCTCCGTATTCTAACTTACGCCCATTGAGCAGTGACGTTGGTACATTATGGACCAACATGGACCGGGTGTATCGTTGTTCACCGATGCCGGCAGCATCCATCTCCCGCCAAACGATATTCAGCAGCAACGCGCCGAGGAAGAGGAGGATATTCGCGATCGACAACAACGCAAGGTGGAGCTAGAGAAGGATTTGGAGGTAGCCTTTGACGATTTGCACGGTGATGATACGCTCAATTCGCTATCGCACAACTATTCCGATGATGATGAGGAAGCTGAACATCGCCAGAGCCCGAATCCGTACGCTGGAGCGATTTACACCGGTAGAGAGAACCCGCCACGGCCAAAACCATGGCCCGTGCCTGCGGATCTGAACCCTGACAAGGTGGATGGCGGAGTACGCGAGTTACGTCTCTTGTTGGAATCTAAAACCCGTGAGCTCGATCATCTTGCGCGTGAAATGTACGAAAAGGGTCACACGTACGAGCAGCAGCTCAGTGAGCTGCGTAAGAAGGTCATGATCGAGGAGGCGGAAAAAGATCGTGCCATCATGTTGCGTGATCAGACGCATGAGCTGCTCGTGGAAAGCAAAACTAAAGTTTCCGAGCTAGAAGACACGAACGACACGCTGTGTGCGAAGGTGAAAGCCCTGGAAGACCGTAACGTGAGTTTGGAGACCGAGGTAGAGCAGAAAAACCTGCAACTGCAGGACAGCTTACACCGTTATCGCATGCTGGAGCAAAATACATCCGAAAAGACGAACCGGCGTACGGACGCTCTGCTGAAAGATAGCGAGGAGCGTCATAACGCAAAGGTTGCTATGATGCAACAACAGATCAATAACTTGCGCAGTGAAGTTGAGGATCGACAGCAAGAGTGTCGCCGTCTAGAGGCCCGCTACGGCGAACTGCAGAAATCTCGTGAAGCGTTGCTGATTGAAAAATCCAGCACGGTGCAACGGTTGCAGGAACAACTGGAGGACTCGCAGCGACAGTGCAGTAACTTACTGTCCAAGAGCAAACATCAGGGTGATTTCGACAAGGAGCGCGAGCGATTGCGCAGTCGCATCGGAACACTCGAACAGGAGCAGGCGGGCATGCGGCAAACGATCGCCGATCTTACGCATCGACTTGAGAAAACGATGGCCGAGCTCGAACTGATGGACAGCATAGTACACGGCGGCGCCACGGACCAGGAACATCTGGAGGAAGAAGCGAAGGTTAATGGTGAACCGGCACAGGGAAAACCGGAAACCCATGCCACTGACGTTACGGCGAGCTATGCTTTCGCGCATCGCAACCTGATCGGCAGTACACCGAATAACAACTTTGTACAAAAGCCTCGTATAGCTTTCGCTGGCGACGCAGATGAGCGGGTTGTTCGCTTAAAAAATGAACTGCTCGCGTGCATGGCGGGACAGAAGGAGAATCGGGCAACGATTTGGCAACTGGAAAGCGACCTACAAGCGCGAGATCGTGAGCTAGATCAGTTGAAAAAAGACGAAAGCGAAGTTTTGGTTCAAATGAATCAGTACAAGGAAGAAGCCTTCCGGTTGTCCTCTAAATGTCGAATCCTGGAGCAGGAGATGGAAAAAATGGCGAAACAGAGCGTCACGACTGCCACCGGTGGTGGTAGCGCTGAGAATCGGCGCTCCAGCTACGCTTTGCGACAGAAATCCCTGGAGGATAGGATCCTTACGCTGCAGCAAACCAAATCCGAAGCGGACGAACGGATCGACCGATTGGAGAAAGAGAAGGCTAATTTGGAAGAAAAGTGTCGATCACTGAGTGCCGAAGTCAGTGTCTGCGCTGCGCTCCGGCTCGAGATAGAGAAGCAAAAATTTTTGCTTTCCGATGCTCAAAGCGAATGCGATCGTCTCAAGCGTCTGTACGTGGAGATGAGTGCTGCAAAGGATGAGGTAGTACGCGAACTTGCGACTCTGCGATCACAGGACAGTGCGAAACAGATCGCTGCCCTGCAGGAGAAAGT